>NW_008659839.1:4594-17515 GCF_000695815.1 Acanthisitta chloris | reverse complement strand
GCGCTGGGTGAGCCTCCTGCTCACCTTTCTTTCAAACTCTCTGGTTGCGCTCGCGTTCCCCCTGCGCCTCCGGCAAACCCCCGGCTGTGCCGCGCGGAGCTTTTTTCCCCTCCTCACCTGCATCCCTGATCCCTGTCCCCATCCTCATCCCCCCGTGCCTTACCCGCAGACCCCGAGGGCAGTTGCCTGTGGTGGCTCTCCCCATGCTGTGCCTGCCCTCCAGGGCTGGCTGGCTGTGCCCGACGCCCCACGATGTCTCTTTGCCTAAACCCTCTGACTGTGTCTGGCACCCTGTGGTACCTGTTCCCCCAAGCGCTTTTTCTGTGCCCCACGCCTCGTGGTGCCTGTCTGACAGAGCCCCCTGGCTATGCCTCACACCCACTGAGCTCATCTTCCTGTCGTGAAGAACGAGTTGCACCATGGCATGTGCATGGCATCGCTGCAGTTACTGTTGAAAAAATGCCTTTTCCCCTTTCCCCTGCTTTTGCTTCCAGAGAGAAGGGTGGGCTTCTTTCTCTGCAAGGGCAAAGGTTGGAGACAGCCAGGGGAGAGGTGTGGCCCATGTGCTTAAGAAGGTGGTATTAAAATACAGAGGGATATTAAAATGTAGGGCTGGAGGGAGGATGTCTAGCCAGGGGTTGTCTGGCAAGTTGAAAGGGCAGCTGTCTGGTTTGCAGCCTTCTTACTCTTTGAAGGCAGGTCACCTCTGCTGCTATGGGTGGCAGGGCTGTCCTTGAGGACTGGCCGCATTGGCAGCAAGGCCATGAGCTGAGGAAGCAGGTCAGTGCCAGCTCCTGTGGTTGATTGAGGCTGCATTGTACCAGCCTCTTAGACTTGGCATTTGCAACTGTAGATGTCATATATGTTATTTCAGAATTGTAAGTACATGGATACTTAATTTGTAAATATGTTTTAAGTAAGTTGAAACTTTGGTTGGGTTTTGGGCGTTGCTGCCACCAAGATAGAATTGTGTGAGACTTGAAAAGGCATAGTGAGTCTGCAGACCAGCTCTCACTGATTTCTTTGCTTGCACAGGAATCAAGATAAACTTACTAAGGCTGTACACACAAATCAGAAGACTTACAGCTGCGTATGGATATTCTCTTCCTTACTTCATTCTAATTCAGTTCTTCCCAGACCCGTGTGTAGGTCTGTACTGAACATTGCCATGTGGGAGAAGTTTGAACAAGTTTTTCTGGTTGTTGGGAGCAGCCTGGGAACAGCATGCTGCCTGATTTATTCTGCTGCTCAACACTTGGGGTGCTGCCCGGGAAGCATTCACTCTTCCTTGGAGCTGCCTCAGGTAGAGGCAGAGTCATAGTGTATTGACATGGTGTTAGGCAGTGTGGGTATACCCTGAAAATTCTTCACTGACGAATGGAAGCACTTGTACTTGCATGTTTCCTTGAAGAAAATGTACAGAGACATAGAATATGAAAACCTAATCAAACACAGGCTAAAGTGAGACACTGAAACAGGTTACCCAGAGAAGTTGTGGATGCCCCATCCGTGGAAGTGTTCAAGACTCTGTTGGCTGGGGCTCTGAGCAACCTGGTCTAGTGAAAGGTGACCCTGCCCATAGCAGGGGTTTGGAACTAGATGATCTTTAAGGTCCCTTCCAACCCAAGCCAGTCTGTGATTCTATGAAAGCCCTCCTAGGCAGGACCTCTGTTGCAAATGTGAGGAATAATGCAACTGTATGGTATTTTGTTATAATGTGTTAACTGTCTTTCTATTAAATAGTAGGTATTTATTGGTACAGTGAAACAAGTTATGGTACAGGAAGCAATATTTACAGGATGTGTTGGGAAAGATGCCACAGCATTAGTCAAGGATGATGCCAAATAGGATTTAACTAGTTATGAAGCTCCCTGAATACCATGAAATACCTATCAACTAATTACATACCAGTAAAAGAACTAATCAGGTATGTTTCTGTATCCTGACATGACTTGATGGCCTTTGCTGCATGTGCTCTCCTTGCAACACTATGCCCTTCCTGGTTGTGTTTCCCTCTGCAGCAATAAACTGGAAAACCTTTCTCCCTCCCTACCTTGGACTCCTGCTCTTCCTCTTGGACCTACTTCTGCCCAGTGCATCTGCTGTAATGCTTGTCTTATCTCTTCTTCTGGCCTGCCCCTATCTGTTGCTTAACAGACAGATTTCTGGAGGTGTGAGCAGATGTGGAGCAAGGCAGAGGGGCAAGCAGTGCAGGGGATGGGCATGTGAGGTGTGTATGGGGTGAGGGAAGTGGGAGGACGCTGCCTCTGGACTGTGTTCAAGGGCAGGAGGCAGAAGGGAGCCTGGATCCCTTCCTGGATTTTCATTAGCTGCTTGTGAAATCATGTTTGTCATGTTCTGGATCTAACTTGGCAGACTTCAGGTGGCATCTCTTGCTCCCTGATGCCTCTCTGCCTCAGCATGGCTGTAAGAGGCTGCTGCCCGGTAATCTTCTCTAGTCTGCCTCAGCTGAAGTGAGATGGTTTAGCTCCCAACTGTGGGTTAAGATAATCTGCTTCACTTTGTCTCAAGTGGATCAAGGATGATTTGTAAAATATGGGTAGTAGAGCTATAGTACACTGGCAAGTATGACTAGACGAGATGTTGTCATTTTCAGGGGCACAGATTACTCTATAGAAATAATGTCATAGCCCACCACTCATATTCACTTCAGGTTAATTGGTGTTTGAAACTTCAAGCTACTTCTCAAAGCCTGAGTAGCTGGAAAGGGAGAAATACTCATTCCCCTTATTATTCTTTTGTCCCTCATTGCAGCTCTTCATTCTGGTTTTCTTTCCAGAAGTCACAGCAGGCAGCACACTCAGGTGCAGTGTTCTCATCAATTTCCCATTGCCCAGGTACATACTAAGTTTGAGAACTGGCATGTTTTTCTCTGCTGCAATTTGTGGATGCTTCAAACAGCAGTTCTGGTAGGCCTTTCCAAATATTTAGAAGGCAGCTGGTCTGTCCAGCTGCCCCAAGGTGGAAAAGGATGAGAGCTGAGCAGCAGGAAACTAGAACAGAGGTTATTCCAATAATGGTTTCCATAAAATAGATTTAAAACATGCCACAAAAGATTCATGGTTGTCTTGGGTTTAATTTTAGGATCTTTCTGCTCACTTAAAATTGCTTTACATGTCATGTAAGAGTTGAGCGGTTACTCTGCATTGTTGGACAGTGCTGGGGAGCGAGTCTCATGTGCTTGCCCAGGCTCAGTACTGAATCTAAAGGGCAAATGCAACCTCTTGTCAGATGTTCAATTGACCAAAAGTTTTGCAAAGTTGCAAGTGATGTAGTAGTTAAGTATCATGTCTAGAAAATATTTCTTAGTTGAAATCCAAAAAGTGAAAACTTACAACACCAGAAATTATATACATAAATTTACACTGATGGGAGACACCAGAACAACTTGTGTGTCTCTTTCTTTTACCTGTCTTTAGTTTCAGTGTTTAATGCTGACCATTGACCTGGAAATATTGAATAGATTTGGGTTTTATTGCCAATTTAAACTGAATTCATGTAGTAAAATGGTTTCAGTGTGTCTGTTGATGTATGTCTGTCTTTCCTTCTGCATGTATTTTGCCATTTATGCTCTGTCTGCTTATGGTGGTTACACACACCAGTTTATCGCTGAAGACGTTGACAGAAAAGACCTATAAGTAGCTTATAAATGGAATAAGGTGGGAAGAATGCACGGCTTAGAGCAGCACAGATTTAAGTGTGTTGTTGCTCTCTTGGTTCTGGATGAGAGTCTGAGGAACTGAATTTCAGTAGCATTTAACTTCGAAATCCTGAGCTAGTATGCAAACCTAGCCTCTTAAAAGCTACTTGTAAAGCTTATCCAGCCCAAAGCAAGCTCTGGGTTCCACCTGCAGAGAGGCACAGATGTCATATGGAACACAAACATAAGTGTCAGTAAACTCTATGAATCATCTTATTTGCTAGGAGCAATGGTATTCAGATTGGCCCTTTTAACTGTGCCAGGGCCGTATAACTCGTCATGGTAAAAGCAGTGAGCATCAACATTTATCTCCACTCCACTTCTGATGCCAACTCAGGCTGAGGTTGTAGTTTCACCAGCATTTCCTTTATTCCACATGCTTTTGTTTTGCACTTGCTGTTTTTGTCACCTTTTTTGTTGTGCCAGTATAAGCCTTGGTGAAGGTTGGTGCTTAACAGCACTGAGGAACCAGTCTGGTTAAAAAATACCCTTTCCATTTTTGTGAGGGTGCCTTTCTTGCCCTGGGTCTATTTTCCCAGTCTATTTTGTTATGCAGGCAGAAAAATGGTTGTTCCAGCAGAATTCAAGGGTGACATAGGAAGCAAGTATGAGTAATGGAGAGAGAGGTTGATTAAAATTACATTGCTACTATTAAAAGTGCTCTTATAATTGCAAACTTACCCTGTAAACAGCCAGACTTGCTCTGCTTGAGCAGGCTATGCTCAAGAGAAGCTGCTTGTAGCAGCTTTATGAATGCCTACATGCTGCCTGCCTGTGTTTAATTGTATTGTGAATTCTTTGTAGTTTGGATTATCTTTTATATTGATACGGTGCCTTGCACATTGGGCCCTGTGCCTGGAGCCTCTATTCAAAGTCTTTTTTTTTTTTTTTTCAAAGCAGTGCCTCGCTGAATGTGTATGAGCGTAACTTTGTATGGTACACTGCAAAACCCTGTCGTATGTACAGTGCAAAAAATCTCCTCACTTTCAACAGGCATGGACTGGAATCCAAGAGAATGCTCCTATCCCAGGGATGGCATTCAGGATTTGTGGGTATGGCTGAGATAAAAATATAGCTTACTCTATTCCTTTTATTCTTTGTTTTCTAACAAAAGAAGGGGACGACTCTTGCTAGAGTCTGAATCACAAAGATTGGTTTGTTGATTTGGAAATAATTTGCATTGTATCATCAGCCCTGAAATGACTTCAAGCAAAGTCACAAAAACCTGATTCAGTAGTTCTCTGTATGCTTTTAGAGTATGGGAATGATTCACATTGGTACTGTGCCCTTTCTTTCAGGAGAGTTATTTGAGGTGGCAAAGAGATTTTATTTTATAAATTTGGTTTTGCCTGATCTGTTAAAAAGTGAAGTGCCTGGAAACTGCAACCAGTACTTGAAGCTGAGTTTTCTGATATGTGCCTGAGCAGAGTGTGAGGAGAAACTTCTTCATTTAGAAGTCCTGTTGCTGGCAGAGAAGAAATGATTATTTTTGGGGGGGGAGAGGGGGAATTCTTTCTTCCTAGTTAAGTTTTGAAATACAGTATTTGTGAAATGTATCTGATATTTGGTTTTGTAAAGATTTTACAGCCAATGTTTTCAACTCTTCTGGCAATTTTTTGCATGTATTGTTTGTCATGAAAAGGTATTGGCTGAAGCATCAAGATTATCAGGTTTATTGGTCAGATGTTCTCATTCATTCGGTTAAGTAAATACTGCAGTATTTGTTTATCGTATGGCATTATGAATAGATGGGGATGGGCAGCATGGAAATGTCTGTTGTCCTTTCAGAGAAGTAGCAGCTGGCAATGTTGCCTTCTATACAGGTGACAATTACTTAGGTTCAGGTATATTGCAAGTGAGTGGTGTATTTTACAGTATTTGCATTTGTAACAGCCACTACAATCCCTTTTTTGTCTGTTTAGATGTACAGTTGGAAATACCTGGATTAAATATATTCTTTAGCACTTTTGTAGTCAGAGTTCTGTGGCTTGTCTGTTCAGTGCTGAAATAAAAGATTCACTTTTGAGTCTTTAATAGTGCAGAATGGGTCTGACAAGCTTAATGAAATTATTGTAATGCACTTTGGAAGTGCCCTGTCCACCTTAGTCTCTTGTGAATGAGAATAGTAGAATTTACTGTCTACAAAGGCCAAGAGGTTAATGAAGTAAACTCAGTGTTCACTGTCACCTTTGGAATTAAACTTTTCATAAAACTACTTGTGACGTGCACTCCTCAAAAACCTTTTTACAGTTATTAATTCTTTTGGTCACTCATATTAATAGTGCGATGCCAACAGTGTTGTTTTTGTAGCACCTTTTGTCCTGCACCAAGTCAGGTTGTTGAGGAGTTTGCTTGAGTTTGTTTTCACATAAAGAAGGGATAAAACTGTAGGGCAAGGCTGTAAATAGCTTCGTGCATAGCTCTAATGTTCAAGAAGTTCACTCATTTTACCTTCTACCAATGAACATGACCCTTGGATTTCAGAGAAGGAAGAGGGTTGGGAGGAAGCAATTGAAAATACAAGTTCTGTTATGGCTCTCTGTGCCTCCCTTCAGCAAGTCCTTTAAGGACTGCTTGAAATATTATGGGGTGAAAAATTCCCCAGCCAAATATCAGATTATCCTGAAACTGCTTCTCATAAACTGAAGTGGTCAATTAGGGAAGCTTATCAGATAGTTGCAGAAAAAAGGTCCCTGAACATGGACTGGTTTTGTTCTGGTTTGCTCAGGAGTTTTTCCCAGTCCTTTGAAATGAGGCTGCTACTACTGTATTTTAAAACTGAACAGTTTATATACCATATTTGAACTGCATTTAAAGTTATGGGACGGAAAATTGCCTCTGGAGGTGTGGAAATTGTGCAATCTGGTGTTCTTGCTTTTATCTTGTACAGACTTTGCCACGTATCCTTGTGAAGTGTGATTGTATTTCATCAGTTACTTTCATCCAAGGTGCTGAGGCATGAAACAAAACTTGATTGAATCGAGGCAGACTTTTGTGATAAGCAAGGGAGCTGCTGTGATGGTGAAATTATATGACCTTGGCTCTGTTTGAGATGACTGCAGTGGGAAGAGGTCCAGTCTTCTGTTCCAGTCAATGCTAAAGCATCATGCTTTTTGCATGTGGTCAGCTGGATGAACCTGCAGCTGTATAATATGTATGTAAGACACTGTGGGTGAAAACAAATTCCTTGGTTTTAAGTGTGAGCAAAAAAATAGTCATGAAGAGAGGTAGAAGAGAAAGAGTGGAGACAAACCACTGCGCTTGGAAATGTCTTCATGATGAGGGCTGCACTGTTGCTTTAGGTTCAGAAAGTGGTGTGTGTTTTGCACAGTAACTGGAATATTGAACTGGAACCCACTTTTACTGTGCTTTGCTGTGCTAACTGGTAGAAAATGTGCCCCTTTTTCTCTGGGTACTGAGTGCTCCATGCAAAGACTGAACCAAACATACTGACCTCTTCTTGCAAAGCTATCTGTGAAAAATGCTGTGTAATACATTTTTCATAGCTATATATAAGTCTAATTTTTCTTTGTACTGGAGGCAGTCCAGTTTTCTTCTCTTTTACTGCTGTTACATGCTGAGTAGACTATTAGACACTTGTCTGTTTCTAGTATACCGGTGTTTTACAGGAACATTAGTATTAGGCTGAGCACTCTGCTGCTTGATAAGCTTCTGCACTGGAAGTATTGTTGTCTCCTGTGTTATACTGATGTGGTACATCCATTGCCTAATGCACTTTGTTGATGGGATACTTTTTTTTTTTTTTTGAGCTATTTGTATTTGGCAATCTTTCAGGATCGAAAATAGGGGAAAAAAAATGTGCAGTTGACTTGGCCAGACATGCTGGTTCATCCCTACACACTGTCTGGATTAATTGTTCTGTTTTAAACTGCAGAGATGTCTTGTGGTCCAGAGTGCTCTCTGAGTGCTTGGAAAGGTGGTAAAAACTACATTCCACTCTAGTAGTGGAAAATTCAGATAGAAGGTGGAAAATCCTTATGATGTACCTGTGATTAAACCTGCATGTGAATGTATTGTTTCATTCCACTCCTCTGTGAAGTTGCCATTAGGTATTTTAAGCTGATTTAAAAAAAGCCCTACTGTTACAAACTCACCTCCTGCATAGTGCTGCTTTATAAGCTGTTCTGGCGCTTCCAGAAAATGCGAAATAATGAAGAGTTTTAAAAACTCTTATTACCAAAGTAACTAAGGTCTAGCTAACTACATCTCGATCGGAGTTAAACCTGCACAGCTGTGTATTGTCATTAATGTATTTTTGCCGATAATATCAGCCTCTACTTTGCATTTTGTTTTGCATGTTGATTCCTTGGAATTTGAATGAAGAACTGATACATTTTTGAAGTCAGTTTTTTATAACAAGATCTGGTTTAAAAAATCTTGTAAGGCACTTCTGCTAATCAAGACAGTTAATGTTTTTAGGTGGCGGATAGTTTGTTTTGATATAAGCTGTTGAGGTTAGGTTGCCATCTGAACATTGTCCATGAAGCATTGCTTTGCCCTTGCAGCAACAATTTTCTTCAGTCTCCATATGCCTTTGACTGCTCTGGGCCACTGTGTCAGGATATTTCCTCTCTCTAAAGCTTGTAGGCAGCTATGAATGTTCCTGTTTGGTACTGTTTGTTGAGTTCTGACTCCCAGGACTGCCACGAGAACCCTTTGAAAATCCAATGCCTCTAAATCCCTTAGAAGGGTACCTGCAGAGCCGGTGGAAAAGAGTACTTTTGGAACTACTGGTAGCACTGTGTCAAAGCAAAGGTGATGCCATTCTTGAGTTTGCCCTGTATGCTCAACCACTGTTAGACTGCACCACCCTCCAATGGGTGAGTCATCTCAAAAAGAAAGTTATCAAACCAGAAGTAGTGTAAGTGATTTACTAGATGGCTTGAGTGGTACCCAAAAGCTTAGTCAAATTTCAAACAGAATCAGATGGGGCTTTATAAGGTACTAATTTCCATGTATTCATCCCTGGATTCAAAGTATAAGCACAACAAAACCTTCATGAGTGGCTTTGGCTGCAGTGTGAGTCTGCAGGGTCATCTCGTCCAGCTGTTCCTAAACTTCAGATGGCTCTTTACTGTCCATTTCTCCATCCCTTTGTGATATCTCCATTGAGTAGAGAGTACAACAGACACTTATTGGGAAAAATCTGGTGTTTCCACCTCACCTCCATTTCTGAAACTGTATTTTACTTACGCAGTAACTCTGGTCAAGTGTAAACTAATTACTTCTCTTTCTTTTCTTTTTTTGTGGTTTTTTTTTTTTTTTTCTAAGTGGAGATCTTTGGGAGGCAGGAGGGAAAAAGGAGTGTCAGGAGAAATTCAAAGTGTATTCATGTTTTTACTGCTCTGTTTAGATGTTCTGACTGAGATCCCTGAGATTCCAAACAATGGTATAATGTACCTTCCTGGGTTGCCTGTCACTAATGCTCACAAGTGTTTCACAGTGATGAACCAGCCCTTTCATCATGCTGAAGAATGTTAAATTAAACAACAACAACAAAAAAGCCCACCCAAAATGTAAGGCCTGCATATCCCATTGCATATCCCTCAGCAATTTGAAACTTCCAGCTGCAGCTGTAGAAATTACCAGCTCCGGACTGGAAAGATTTAGGATGTGGCAGTGTAGTTGCTTCCTGGAGTGCTCCAAAAAGCGCATGTGTCAAGACTGAATTTAGGAGCAACAGATTTTTTTTTAATGATACTGTCAGTCTGTGGGTAGGAGGAGTGTTCTGAGTCTTTAGTTGAAAAACACTTAGCACAGATTTCCTTTAAAAAGTGGCTTTTGTCACCCTAAAGTTCTACCATCCCCTCTTGCTGTGCAGCCGCTGCCTGTGTCACACTTCCCAAAGCTCACGGTTGCGCTGTGTGGGTCATTGCAAAAGGTGCCGGCACAGCTGGTTCCTGCTGTCTCTTGGAAAAGCTTCCTAGGGAGGGTGCAGTTGCTGATGTTTACAATGCTCAGCAGCATCTCCGCTATGCTGTATGGTAGCTTAAAAAGAGGGGGGAGGGAAGGGAGGGTGTCAGTTCTAGGTCAGCTGCCTTTAAAATTTATGCCTGCCTACTGCAACGCAAGCGAAATGGGAGCAGAAGGAATGCATTATTTTGCTGCCTAGAATATCAGCCCAGGACCCAGAGGGTGGGTAGGTTGAGCAAGTGCAAGGCAGTGGGAAACAATGGTAAAGCAAATTAGCCTACGTCAGCATGAGTGGTGTGGGAGCAATTCAGCTATTGTGAATTGCTGCATTAAAGTGTGAACAAAATAGTATGTTGCAACTCTGCACGGGTGTTATCAGTGTTAATACTTACTAATATTCTAAACCCAGCAAGATTAGAGTTGGTGCAATAAAAATTCCATAAAATGACATTGACTTTGCAATGTTGTTTTGCCATGGCAACTGCAGTGACACTAGCTGAGTTGAGTGTATGCTATAGACAAGATGTGACTGTGGAAAAATACTTCTTCCTTTGATAATTATGAATATTTTTTACTTTACTTGCTTACCACTTCTTTCTTAAGGTGAATATTGTGTTCTTAAGGTAATTATATACACTTTTTTCCGTCTCCTCTTCTTATGAAACTTCTGAGGTATTTTTGTGCTAGAAAATACAGCACCATCTACCTGTCTTTGTCTGCTGCAAGTGGAAATTTATTCCTCTTTGTCTGGTTTTGCTGTATTTATTTTTCTCCAGTGCTGAATAGCCACAGGTACATTGCATTGATTACTTGGCTGTGAGATGTCTTTGGAAATGAAAAGGCTTGTCTGCTTTTTTGCATGGGTATTGGCTAGATTAGCAAGATGTTACCTATGTGACAAATCCTGTTCCCCTTTGTTTTAAGGGGTCTTCTCTGGAGCTGAATTCTAGCCCTGCATTTCTGTTTCTGTTTAGCTTCCATGGCGTGACCCCCATTGTGATTATTTACTGACAATATACGTCAATGTTCCATTAAGAGATGGGTAAACACAAACTAAGTCCTTGGTAGCAAACTGCTTCTATTGTGATGAATTGGATGCATGAGATTCTCATATGCAGTTAACTCATATGCCTTAACTCTTAACTGTTAATTAGGATAGATAATATGATGGAGCCAACTCAGTGACTCAGCTTCCCACTAAAGGAAGGGGACAGTCTCAGACATCAGACACCTTTGATCCTTTCATTTAAGTATTTAGTTAGCACTTGCACTCCCTCTCCCTTTTCAGAGTTTACCTATAAATTGGGTATTAAAAAATAATGTGCTTCCTAAACAGCTTAAAAACCCCAGACTGTGTTATCTTTGCAGTGCAGGTAAATACCAGTCCTTACACCTCTAGTTCAGTACTGAGTTTTATATTCTGGTTTGCTTGGTTACTAATGATGTGTATACTATTTAGAAACACCACAGCTGTAAATTATACTTACACACCCTTATCAGAATTGTCCCTACCATAGAGGAAAAACAAACAGAATGGGTAAAAGCTTAGCATATTATGAAGATGTTGGCTTGTAGATCAGTGAGCAGGGAGCACTGGGTGTATGAGTTAGCAGGATTGTGCAGCACATCTGAAAATACTAGATTGTGTTACTTCTGTCTAATCCCTGATTCTTGTTCTGCACAAGTCTGTTTAAAGTCACCCAAAGCTTAGTTGATCTGGTCTTTAAAGAAAAATTGAAATTCTGCAGGAAGTTTACTAGTTGCGCAATAAGTAAGGGGGAAAAAGGAGAGTCCAAGTCCTTTGCATAAGAAGGACATTAACCTGGGTCAGTTGTGGCCCAATTACTTAATCAATAAGGCCTTTGATAAGGGTAATGATATATCATTATCTAATGGAAGCAAGCTTACATTAATGACCTTATTTTGACTTCTGAGTGAAAGTTGTCGTGCTATGTGTGCCACAGGACTCACCATGTAGGCAGAGCTAGGTGACTTTGAGAGCCAGAATCAAACTTAAAGGAGCCAAGTGCAAGTCATGCACTGGGGAACCAGCAAGGCGAGCTTCACTTACTGCAGCAGAGTAGGCAGGTGAGACCAGTTTTCTGAAGGATGGCTGACATTTAAATGCTGAAGAGTCTTTGGTAAAGACAGGGGAGCACTAGTAACAAGTTAAAATCCTAGGAACTTTACCCCTGCTTATGTTATTGCTGTAACTACAGAGAGAGAAAGCTGGGGAAGATACAGTGATGTCTATGCTGCTCACTTTCAAAGCGAAGCTGAGAACCTTTTCAGGGACCTGCCTGGAGTTTTATACTTGAGTTAAATTGGTCACTGTGTTCAGCCTTTAAAGAAACTTCCTTCCAGGCTATGATTGCTGGGACTATTTGGACTTGATGAGTCTTTCTGTGTGACGGAGGAGATTAGTCCCTAGGATCACTTTCACGTGCATAACTGCAACCTCAGGTGATGCATTTAAGATCCTGGTGATGCCAGAACTTTTCCTGCCTTACTGTAGCACAATATAATTTTTGTGGCTTCGGTTCTCATGTTGCAGAGTCTCCTTTGTGGTTTGTGGTGGACAGAGAGTGGTGACTTGCTGATGGGGAGTGTGTGAAGTCCTGGATTATGGATCTAGGACATGATTGTCTATGAGTAGGCAGGATTAGACATGATGATCCTCTGTCCTCCCTACATGATTTCACCATCAGCCTAATGGGATCTATGACAGGGCTGTTACTCCCATTTTTCTCCCTGCCGCTGGCATTCTAGTTTGTCTGTCTTAATGTTTCCTTTGCACAAGCCTGTTCAGCCTTTCAAGTCTGAGTTGACTGAGTAATAACTTTTTTTTCATTTTTCATAAGACTAAGCTTTCATTTGGGTCAGTGAACTGCTGTGACTTATCTTGCTGCTGCTCCCTGAGGACCAGGCTGTGGGACTGCACACTGGGCCTTCCTCATTCAGCCACTGGTGATTGGATCAGTATATGTGGTCCAGGAGCATGTCCATATGATTCTGGCTGGAAGTTGGGTACAAAACAGGCATGTACTCCTGAAATAGTTCCCATAAGAAGGGACTTTTCCTGTGGCTGTTGCTACTGTTCAGCTTTGCTGTGAAGTCTGCAATAACTGTTCTTTTAACAATTAATAGGCAGGTGTGGAAGAAAATACAAACTGCGCTTTATTTTACATGCCAGCATATTGGGAAAACCATTAGATGGGCAGAAAACCAATCCGAAGTGTGATTCAAATTAAACCTGTTTGCACTAG
>NW_008659839.1:255-4558 GCF_000695815.1 Acanthisitta chloris | reverse complement strand
AAATGACTGATTTGATGCTATTTGAAAAGCAAAGCATGATATAAAGAGGTGCTCTGTAAAAAATTCAGTAAGGGTGACTATACAAGGTACGTGTTAGATCTCTTCTTGAATAGTTCTAATGAGGCATTTTATGAGTAGACATTCTAATATAGTTTCTAAGCCTCTCTCATTTGTTTTTGGGATGTCCACTGTCATCTGTCAGGGCAGTGTTTACAAACAATATTATCAAAAAGGACAAAGCCACATAATGCTAAGCAGGATGTAGCAAACTTTGTCTGCGAGATGAATCTTTGCAAAACTGGACTGGATGGTTGAGAGGTCTAAAGCATGGAAAAGGGGACAAATGCCTCTCAGTGAAATCCCTGACAACAGGTGACACCCAGCTAAAGTTTAAAACTTTGTTGCAGAATATGGGTGAGTAATCTGTGTAATGTAATGGGCAGTTTGTAGTTGCTTGCCATGTGACATAAGGGAGTAATGTAGTTAAAGTAACTGCAATTATGTAACACACAGCCTTGGGAAATAGGAAGGGCAGAGCTGGTATTTCCCAGGTAGAGCTTAAGATACCATCTCTGAAATGTCTTAATTGCCATCTGAACTTCAAGAGCAGAATTAACAACAGTATACAAAGTGATTCTGAAACATGAAAGTTTCATAATGGTACATGAATATGCAAGCCAGTATTACTGTCATTTCTTAAGCTATAATTTTGATATCAGGCCTGCGTGGGTCAATGCTTTCTTCAGGCTCTCCCCATCTTTCAGCAGGCTCTGCAGGGTGGAGGATCCCCCCCCATCATCACCTGATTGTCAGGTCAGGGGTGATGGTCCAGAAATCTTCACTTCTGGGATCCGCCTTGGGTGGAAAATAGCTCACTGAAGTTTGTACTGTATTGCCATAATCTCCAGCCTTTTGCTAAAGAGTCCCTGTAAAAGTAGCTTGTCTGTCTTTTTAATAATTAGCTTTACTCTCAAATGTAAATTCTTAAGTGCTTTAAGTTCCCACTGAGATAGAATTTGTTTTCTGGAGTGACAGAGCTTACATTAGATTGCTTCATTTTGCTTGGGTTTTTGTCAAGTTCTTCTGTGTGCTTGTTTTGTTCGGTAGCCATCAACATAAATATAATTGTTGTAAAATTACTATTTAAAATCAAATCTTGGTATCTGTAGGGGGAATAAATGAGCATCAAGAATGGCAAATATCTTTCGTGTGGGTTAAGCAAAGGAATGTGAGCAACTTCTTGTTCTCATTTAAAAATAAGGAATGTTTGAGGCATACCAGTAATTCCCATTACAAGAATCAGTAATAGTTTTGTGAGCTAACTGAACTTGAGTACTTCCAACAACTTGTTACTTTACCACTTGTCATTATGAGACATTCTCATATGGTTTGCTGTGGCATTCATGGCATTTTTGGCTGGTGTAAATGATCTTATCTGCCCTTGCCTCTCCAGTAAAGGTAATGGTTCGACTTGAAATTGGTTCTGCCTAGCTGTATGCCTTCACCCAGCTGCAGTTAGTGGGCTCTTTCAGCTGTTTGCTGAGCTGCAGGGAACCAGAGGACAGCAAATTGCCTTGCTCTTTTAACACAGCCCTTTTCCTCCTTTGCCTTACTTATACCTCCGATTTTATAGTGGCGAAGACACATTTCTTTAAAGATGTCTTCATAAATTATGCTAGTACAGCTGGATTGAGCTTAGGTGCACAGTATTATTTCCACTGGCAAAAAGAAAAATAGCACTTACATCTTTTGAAGAGCTGAGTACCTTGCATATGTTTTTGAGGTGATTTTTGTGCTTGTTTTCCAAATGCATGTGCTTGAGAGGATTCCTTTGTTATTTAGAACTTCTCAAGAGAGGCAGAATACTTACATGACTGCATTTTAAAGTTTATGTAAATTTCTTGCCATGTCATTTAAAATAACCTACTTTTGAAAATGGGTCTGCTAGTGTGACTTACCTAACTTCGAGAGAGTTTGCTACAAACTAATTACTTCAAAAGAAAATTCCCTACTGTTAGTGCTTTTTAGTGCATTTTTTTAGTTTTGATATAAGCAGAAAGAGGAATATTGGAACTTAAAGTGCTCATGTGCTGATTCTGTAAGTACCTTAGCAGGTATGTAAACTTAAAATTTATTTTCCTGACTTAATTGTGGCAATACAAATGCTTGATGGGCAGATGAGTTTACAGGTTGAAGACCTAAAGCTGTGTATTTAACAAATGGCCTTGTTTGGCCCCAAGTCTTTGCCCTCTCAGGTGGACTATTTCCAATCTCACAATTGGAGAATAAGTACTGTAGCCTTCAAAACTGGCAGGCATATAGTACTGTAGCCTTCAAAACTGGCAGGCATATTGGAAGCTTGTATTATGGTCAAAGCATTATCAGGTTACTTTTTAAAAATGCACTCGTACTGTAAAAAACCCCAGTCTTTTAGAACCTTTTAGAAATGGTTTGTTTTTCTTGACAAAGCACATGCGAGTTGTTTATCTTCTGTGTGGGTATGTGCTTTTTTTTTTTTTTTTTTACTCTTCTGTTTAATAAAAAAAGCAAGCCTTGATCATATTATTTTTCATGAATTTGTGCGTGACCTTAGTGAAACAGGATAAGACAAAATACCTTCTGTGCTCCCATTAATCCTACTTTTATAGGTGGTTAACAAATAAATTATTCTGAAGACCTAACATTAATATAAGCTGTTGTTCACAGAAGTGGATTTACAAAGGAAAACTGGGTAGCCAGTTAAGAAAATAAATGCAATTATATAGCCCATTGAAAGAGAAATAGTAATGCTGTATATGAAAGTTGGTTTAAAACAAATCTTATAACTGTAGGAGAGTTCTGAACAGCACTGTCTTTCTTGCAGACATTACTTCTAGTCCTAAAATAATTGATTTTAACTTACTGTATTTTGCTTACCATTAGATTCAGGTTATTTGATCAGTCACTATGTCTGTCTGGTGAGGCTGAGGCTGCTTTCTGACTGGTATATCCTTCTCTCAAACATAGTTGCTAAACTTGAAAAACTTTCAGAATAAGTTTGACAGCTGCAGTGCAGTTGTATCTTCCCCGATTATGAGCAGAAAAAAGCCCACCTTGAAGGCTGAGGGAGCCTTTGCTGTCTTAGCTCTTGTGAAATGTTTTAGAGAGAAAAGCTGCAAGTGCTGGGAGAGGTGGGGCAAATGCCGCTGCATCAGTATCCCAGGGGCTGGGAAATGTGGATTTCACAGTCTTCATCTGCTGCCTTTCTACTGCAAGCAGAAGCTATTGGAAATAGTCTTGTTCCAGGTAAAAAGCTTGTTAGTTGCAGTAACACCTTCATCAGTATGAGGGTGGGAAAATTGAGTAGCAGTGGAATCTGTAAACTGTTTTTCTCATTGAAGAACTCATTTAGTATAATGTGATTATTTGTATTCAGTGAATATAATTTTTGAAAAACTGAGCCATACTATGCACAAGGTGTCTGCAGGCTTAGGTGGAATATACTTGTAACTGCTGGATGTGGTATCTGCAGTTTGCCATGCCTTGTCTCTCAACAGACTGCTCTCATGTGTTTGAAATGGAAAGAATACTGGATTAAAAGGATAACTTCTTGTAATCAATCTAACTATTTTATTTTGATAATTATTTAAAAGTAAAGGTTTTTAATGCTTTCTTCCCAGCACAGTTGCATCTGAATTGCCTGGCTGTCACAGTCAAGCAGCCTGAAGTACCTGGTGTTCAAGACAGGGCTGGATTTAGAATGATGGAATCATCAAGGTTGGAAGAGACCTTTAAGATCAAGTCCAACTGTCCATCCAGAACTACCACTGTAACCCTAAACCACATCACCCAGCACCAGACCCAGATGTTCTTGAACACCTCCAGGGATGGTAGTGTTACATCACCTCCCTGGGCAACCTATTACAATGCCTGACCATCCTAACAGTGAGAAATTTCTTTTCTAATATCCAACCTCCCCTGTTTTAGCTTAAGGCCATTTCTTCTAGTCCTCTCACTGTAGGCATGGCAGAAGAGATAGGACACTGCAGCCTCCTTTCAGGTAGCTGTGGAGAGCAATGAGGTCACCCCTGAGTCCTCTTCTCTGGACTAAACAAACCCAAGTGCCTAAGCTCTTCCTCTATAAGACATTTTTCTAGATCTTTTATGAGCCTTGTTGCCCTTCGTTGGACTCACTCCAGTGCATCAGTGTCATTTTTAAAAGTGAGAGGCCCAAAACTGAACACAGTACTTGAGGTGTGACATCACCAATGCCGATGGCAGGAGGATGGTCACTTCCCTATCCTAGTGGCTACACTGTTCTTTG
>NW_008659839.1:0-207 GCF_000695815.1 Acanthisitta chloris | reverse complement strand
GAAAAACAAGACACACAAAGTAGGTCTTGCTGACCTTGTTTCTATCTTCATGCACTCCTGTGTCTTCAATCCAACAATTTATAATGGTCTTTTTCTCTCCTGCTGCCAGGGTTTTTAGGTTTAGTTTTAGTTTTACTGCCTTATAGATAAGTCATCTGTCTAACAAGCTGAGAATAGTGATGTTGTCTAGGTTCTCATGGACACTGT
>NW_008659838.1:6302-21610 GCF_000695815.1 Acanthisitta chloris | reverse complement strand
ATTCTTTACTGCAAGGGTGGTGAGGCATTGAAATAAGGCTGCCCAGAAAACTTGTGAATGGCCCATCCAGGTTTCATAGGGCTCTGAGCAATTGGTCTAGTGGAAGGTGGCCCTGCCCATGGCAAGGGGCTTGGAACTAGATCATCACAGAATCATTTATGTTGCAAAAGGTCTCAAAGATCATCAATTCCAACCTTTGACCAAACCACCATGTCAACTAGACCATACCACCAAATGCCACATCCAGTCATTTCTTGAACATCTCCAAGTATTGTGACTCCACCACCTCCCTGGGCAGTTTGTTCCAAAGTTTAACAACCCTTTCTGTGAAGAAACTTATCCTAATGTCCTTGCTACAACCTCCTTTCTGGTAGTTGTAGAGAGTGATGTCTCCCCCGAGCCTCATAGGACTTACAAGGTCCTTTCCATCACAAACCATCTTATGATCCGATAACGGAGAAGATTGGCGAGTTGTAGCTATGATGAAAACCATAATGGAGAAAATTAATTTCTTTCAACATGGTGTCCCAGTCTGATAAGACTTGGGAGTGTTCGATCAATTCTCCCAATGCGAATTAAGACACAGACAAGGTCAAAATACCATTAGGGAGTGAGACTTTATTATTGGTTACTCAGGGAGAGAGACAAGGGGTGATAGGAAAGTTAGAAACAGAAAAAGGGAGAAGCAGGAAACATTTGGGATAGTGCAGCAGAGATAGTCACCACCATAGGCCCCAGCAGTATCCCAATGATCCCTGTAGCCATGTAGAAAGGGGAATAGTCACCACTATAGGTCCAGCAGCATTCTGATGATCCATAGTTGTCTTTTCTTTGGTGGTGGGTGTGCGTGCCATGCTCTGGACGCTGGTCCTGTTTCTAGGGCTCTGTCAGGCACTGATTGCTCAGTTTCATGGACAATGGTGGGCAACGGTGCCTCATGGCCCTGGCAGCTGGAGGGGATGTTGGTCAGTATCTGGCAGATGGCTCGGCAGCCAGAGGGTGTAGGTGGTGGACAGTGGTGCCTCCTTATCTCAGCAGCTGGAGACAACCTGTGACTCAACAAGCCTTGAGGCAAACAGTCCAGGGGTTTTCAGTCTCCTACACCAAGTTATCAAAGCCAGGCAATGTCAAAACAAACCTTTCTTAAAGGTCCCTTACACATGGGCAGTGTCAAGGTAGCTGGGGAGGAAGTTGTCTTGTGCAGTGAGAACCTGAACCTATTTGAACTCCTTGTTGCACACTGACTTCCTAAAATCAGTGTGTTTTGAATGAATGGAGAAAAGAAACTGATATTTAGAGTAGATGAAATGGTTTAACATGGGGTAGTTATGAAAGGTCAAAAGCACACTACTTTGCAGGAATGTTCCTTCTCAGTGCTCCATTTGCCAGCATATACAGAGGCTGAACTTAGCCTTTCCATTTGCTTTGGTGTCTGAGATAAAAGAAGACACTGATAGCCAATATCATTTAATTTCTCCATTGCATTATAAAATATGATAAAAAAGCTCTGCTAAAGAAGTAATTTATAGCATTTTAAAAGTGCTAGAAAGACATAAAATTGTGTATTTATTTAGCTTTACTTTTCCTGTAATGAATATATATAAGCTAGATTAAGAGGAGATCTTTTTTTTTTTTTGCATGGGATCAAAGATCTGATAACCTTTCTGGAATAATAATCTGCTAGGTCTACTTGGAAGTACAGCTATTCTCTGTCAACTTCTTTCTCATTTCATTCTAGGTTAGAGTGGTTGGTCTGTGCTTCACCCACAGGCAGAGAAATAAACAGCAGTCTGTGTGGCAGCTTCATATCACTCAGTTACTTCTTCCAGTCATTACTTTTAATGAACAGTTTGTTTCTGAATTCAGCAATAAAGGCAGATGATTAAGGCAGACTATGTCCTGAATCATGCAATGTCACTACTATGCTTTGCCTAGGGCAATAATCAAGAAACTGTCTGTCAGGGCTGAAAAAAAAGAATTTTTTAAAAAAAAACCCAAACAAACAAAACCTCAAAAAACAAACCCTAGTCGACTAAGTCAAGCATCACTGTTCTGTGAGGAAGAGTGAACAACTGATCTGTTAACACAGACAAGAGAATAAAACACCTGGACCTACTCTATGTCTGTAAGAAATCTGGAAGATACTATCTTCTATTTTTCCTTCTGTAATTTTTGTGATACCCAGAATGGCATCTCCAGCTCTTCACTGAGAGGGAAACATGGACAAAACCATTTTTCAAGAGGAAAGAAAGAAATTGTGTGTCCAGGAGAGACAATGAATATGAAGAGGTTAACCTGTTTAAATCAGTAGAAGGATTAAACTCATATAATTATTACAGTTTTGAAAAAATACTTGTGTATAATTTATGGAAATAGCTGAATCATTATGTAATAATTTCCTAGAAGTGCGTACTTCTTTATTGATTTCATTATAACTTTAATATGTTATGTGTTTGCCTTTGGTATTTTTATCGAAGTGATACATCTCCATGGCCATTTTGCATCTAATACAATAACACACTTCAGGCCAGTACTCCAAAGTAATAAACATCCCCATTAAGTGAAAAGATTTGATCCCATGTTACACATTTTGTAATCCAATCTGATTGTTGTTACTCTTTTTATCTATTACTGTTGTAGGTGATAGGGGCATATTTTTTTCTCACACTGGTTGTACATACAGACTAAAGTTGGTTAAGCAACATCAGCACATCCAAGTAGTTTGCTCATGAAAATAACTGTCCTCAGCTTAATTTGTGACTTTTTAAAGCCTCTCAAATACCTATGTGCTGAACATAAAGGAAGTCTTAAAACAGGATAATCAGTCTGCTCAGAGTGACTACCAGCCTGGGAATGAAGCCAAACATTTATCAATGGGTGCAACAACAGAACAAAAATACTGCAGGGATGAGGTTACAGCCATGAGATATGCCATGAGATACGTGGTGAAGGGATTGCTGTGGAGATGATGGACTGCTGATGGGGTGACAGGTTATCATTCTAGCTCATTCTACCTCACCCTTATCACTGCAGTTGGTCAGGTGGAAGAGGGACTGATACTTAAGGTGTAACTATTGTGTTGTCTTCCACCCTTGGGCAAGACACACAGCCTTTGTAATGTCTCTGTATTTCATTTACATATAAAGTGGCATCCCCTCACACCCTCACCCACCTTTTATGATGACAGTAACAGAGCATTTGACTGCAGTCTCACCTTCACTTCTCCCAAATGTATAAATTGGCATTTGAAAATTCTTCATGGCAGAGGATGAGCAAGAGAGTTTATTTTCTGCCAAATTTCTGTACTCTTAATGCAACAAATACAGAGCCATGTCTCAGGCTGAAAAAACCAGTTTGTCTGGCCCCTTCATCCAGACACTATCACCAACAGAACATTGCCTTTCAATTATATATTCAGAGGAGGCAGGGGAGACAGCAAAATGGCAGTTTAACACTAGCTTTCATCAAAATACAATCGAAAACAGGAGACAGATTTCACAAGTTACTGTGGTAGTCCTAACCTCCTCTATTATTTGGCTAGAGAAATCAAATGGCTGAATTTTAGAGTAGATTTTGTCTTCTCTATTAATTCTCTTGCTATTCAATGTCAGAATTCTGAAGAGTACTCAACTGGCATTGATATTAATTATTGCACTGTTACTCATATGGGGGAAAAAAATAGTGTTTCATCTAACTTGTTCCCTTTGAGTATTTGTATTTGCGTGGCACTTACAGCCTCTAAGTGAGATCAAAGTCTCATTCAATTAGCAGTGTGTGCGCATTAAAAGACACATGGTTATATTAATGCATACACACACACAGACACACGCACATTTTACTGATATGACATCTTTCCTTTGAGTCTAAATGGTCAAGAGACATAAAGGTGAGGAGAATGAATATATTTTCCCTGAAAGAAAAATGGTAAAGAAAGCTTAACTGAATCTTGGAAGTATAAAACATGCTAAAGAGACAGGATGGCAGTAGTATTCAGCAGGTCCCTGACCCGTCATTGAGAGCATTTCTTTATTTCAACATGTTCTTCCACTGTTTGAATATTAAGAAAATAAATATTTCTGTAACTGTTTTAAAATCTCATTATACTTCCTACAGAATTTCTGAGGGAGAGGGAATACATAATCTAACATATATATATAGCATTCTAATATCCAGCTGAAATAAAAGGAAAGTGGCAAACCCAAAACAAAACTATGAAGTCATAAAGCAGAAATTGAAAGTGTCGTCAAAAGCATTCACAAGGGGGAAAACCTTAAAAACCAAAAAATGATGAAAGAAAACTTCTCCCACAGAATAATTAAATTTCAAGATTTTGAAGAAACAGGAGCCAATGAATGACTTCAAAGCATCCCAACCTGTTTCTCAGAATTTATATGCAGGAAAGGAGGAACATCAGAGCTTGTCTTTACCATGAATGCTTATTGCTTGACACCAGTCATCCTCATACTGTTTTGCACCACTGTCATCTCCAGTTTTCAGTGCAACCACCTTCCTTTACAGCAAAGAAAAGTGATTGAGAACAGCCTGCGACTTTTGGACAAAATGGGCAAAAAGTTTCCTCAACAGTGTCTAAGGGAGAAAACGTCCTTTGGATTTCCTAAGCAGGTTCTACAGCCCAGACAGAAAGATGCTGTCAAAGCTGCCATTGAAGAGGTCTTCCAACACATCTTCTACATCTTTAGCAAAAACCTGACTCTAGCTGCTTGGGATGGGACAGCTTTGGATCAGTTCCAAAACGGACTTTATCAGCAAATCGAGCAATTGGAGGGATGTGTTATGAAAAAGCACAACCACTACTGTCGGACTAAGGAAATCAGCAGGCTGAAACTGAAAAAGTACTTCCAAAAAATAGACTATTTTCTTAAAGACAAACAGCACAACCGGTGCTCCTGGGAGATCAGCCGTGCAGAAATGAGGAGATGTCTTCAGCTGATTGATAAAGTCACAAGAAAGCTTAACAACTAAGGTACAAAAATTTTAACCTCACATAACTTGCAATGTTCTACGTTCTATCTTGTGTCAGTGCTTCTAGTCAATTTTGACTGTACTTAAATAATTATGCTCCTGAAATTTATTTTTGCAAATGTAATGAATTAGTCAATGTAAGTAAATTTTTTTCCTTGGTAAGCAAGGTATCTAGCTAGAAACTAATCTATATTAATTTTTTCAGTCAGGGTTACTCCATCTGAAGGGACTGTAACCTTATGACAGATAGTGACGTCCTGCAGTGTTTTCTGCTGATATGTGCTGCTACTTTCCCTCTCTATTTCACCTACACATAGAGAATCATAGATTTTTGCATGGATTACACATTCCCCACCTCACAGTAATTGTTAGGTTTGTAATGAGTGGGACTGTGCCGAAAATAAAGTAGTACATTGCTTATTTAAGTGGTCTGACTTAGGTTAAGAACATGCATTTTTCTTTCAGGGTTTGTATCCTCTTTTCCAAGAATGTATTTTTTTTTACAGCTGAGTAATATTCACTTTGTTCAAAGATGTAAAGTAATTATAGAAGGATTTGTCTACATAGGATATAGTTTGCAGTAGTTATGGCTTCTATAGTATCTTCTCAGTTGGACAGTGTTACATTTAATTGAAATATATTTGAGTCCTCTATCTTGGGACAAGGCTTTTATTCCTTCCTGCAGTGATTCCAATTCACTTAAATGTCTTTCACAGGATTATTTTAGATAACTTTTCTATATAAAAGTACCTGGGGTATATAAGTGCCTGTGGCACATCCTACTTGCTTACAGGCATACTCATCCTGTCTACTGCAACCTCAAACATCACCATCCAGTGCTGTGTTTTGTTGCTGCATGAGATCTGTGTCTTTGCTCACAAACTGAACCACAGTAAGGTATAGCCCTTGGTATTCCAGTTAATTTCCCCTCCAAACCACAGAGCCTTCAGTAATAATTACAATATAATCAAATTCTTTAGAATAGCTTGCAATAAACTGGGCCTGGATTTTACCCTTGGGAAAGTGTCCCTGGGTAACTCCATTTCAGACAGGGTGTTTTCCCTAGTCACTTGCTGTATGTTAATACTGCAGGAACTGAGTTATATCCAGGCTCTGTTCACAATTAATATTGTAAAAAAATTGGCAAAAATCCCAACAACTTAAAAAAAAAGCAAAAAGCTATTGCCTATGGCTACCACAACATGCATTTGGCACAGGCTTCTGGGTCTGGCATAAAGAAGCAGAGGAGAGAGCATGTCTGTGGCTCCCAAGAGAGGGTGGTGTTAGTCCTGGAGGGCTGAAATTGCTACAGGTTGGTTTAGGCATCAGGTAAGGAACCACTTCAAAGCTTTTCCTGATCTCCAGCCATTCAGAGAAGTGTCATTCAGAGGAGCGATGACAAAAAGGTACATCTAAACAAAAGCTGGACCAGTGTAAACAGTAGCAATGACACAGGTCTCAGGTACTGTATCCATGACACAGATCTCTTTTGCAGGGTGTACATCCTCTCCTCTACCACTGCTGAATGCAAGCTAAAGAAGTGATGGGACACCTGGGTATCAAGTATGAAGCTGAAATACCAGAAGTCAAACCAACTTCACCATGATCTAGAACAACTGAAAAGACCAAAGAAACAGACTAAATTACCAGAGTCAATTTTCTGCCTGGTGACATTCTGACACAAATGTTACAGCAAAGTGTGTATTTCTTGGGCTTTGGAACTAACAGTACTTGAAATGGCTCCACCCTGGCACTGTTTCAAATCTTATTTCTGTTGCTTGTTTGATTTTTGTGCTTCTTCAAACCTGTACAATAAAAGGTCATTCAGCCTACTTACCCTTCGGATTCTGATACCCTGGGTGGTTTCTGCAATGTAGTAAACTGTTACTGAAATGCCCTCATTTTTACTGAAACTTGGAATTAGCCAGAAATATTTTTCAGCTGCTGTCTCAGGAAGGATCCCAGTTGGATTGTTAATTCTTATCTCACTAATTGTCCAGAAACTCTCATACCATTAAACTTCCATTTTAGTTCATAACTGTCCTTAGAAATCTCATCACCAAATTAAAGTATGTTTTGACATATTTCCTTCAACCCAGTACTTTGCAGTGCAGGAAAAACACAGAATGGGCACTAGAGGGCAAAGTGAAATTACAGACCAATGTAAGAACTGTAGTTGAATATACGTGTATTTGGCAAGACAGTTTCAGCTCCTCATGAGCATGCTGCTTAAATAAAGCACTATATTTGCTTATATATGCTATATAAAGTACGTGGTAGTATACTAGCATGCTCAATAAAGTACTATTGGGTTTATAGAGGAGAACTGAAACAAAAATGAACTCTTTTTGAAAGACACTAATATCTCATAGATTGTGGACAGGAGCTGCTAAAACAGCATTTGATTTCAATTACCTTTTGGCCAGCTGTGAGGTAACAGAAATTATTTGTACTGAGACAATGTCTAGAAGACACATTTCAAGATGGGCACCTTGGAACTGGCATAGTTATGCAAAAATAAAAAGAAAAATTCATAGAATCATAGAATTTAGGGGTTGGAATGGACCTTACAGATCATCTAGTCCCAACCCCCTGCCCTAGACAGAGACACCTCCTCACTAGATCAGGTTGCTGAAGAACTCATCCAACCTGGCCTTGAACACTGCCAGGGTTGGGGCAGCAACAGTCTCCCTGGGCAACCTGTGCCAGGGTCTCACCACCCTCACAGCAAAAAACTTTTTTCTAGTATCTAACCTAAACTTCCCTTCCTTCAATTTCAACTCATTACCCCTTGTCCAATCATTGCACTTCCTAACAAAGAATCCCTCTCAGACTCCCTTGTAGGCCCTTCAGATATTGAAAAGATATTGAAAAAGAGAATAGCAAGCCAATATGTATTTGTTTTATCCTTGTTTTTAAAGGAAAGGTAAGGATTCTTAGAGGTAAAGGAAGAAAACTGAAGAGGCAGAGGATGCTCTCTCTTCAGCCTTGCCATCATAACATTTTTGAGCAATTAGTTTTCTGGAGTGGATTTATGGGACTGAGGTCAAAATCCCTGTCTTACGCATGAAAATTCAGAACAGCTACAGCAGAACTGAAGAATGCTTATTTGAGACTTTATTTAGAAAAAAAATTCACAAGACACAATCAACTGCAGCTGTTCAAAGTATATCTTCCATGGGTTTGACTTGTTCTATCAGCTCTGGCTTTGCTTCGTTTTTAAACTGGGGAAAAAGAAAAGCCGAAAAAAAAAAAAGATGTCAAAGCCAAACCAGAGGAAAAATCCCAAAGCAAAACATGACCAAAGCCTGTGGAAATAACTCTCCAAATAATCACCCAGGATTAGCCCTTGTTGCTAGGAGGGACAGCTGTGAACTCCAGAGCCGCATGGGGAATTTGCAGCAGTGGCTGTGGTGGAGCAGGCTGGGTGGCACCAGGGCTGGGAGGGGTGGGCAGGACAGGGGATCAGGAACAGCTCACGGGAAGACAACGCTCATGGACTGCTGCGTCCTGCCAGTCCTCACCCCTTCCAATCCAGTCTGCCCCTTGGCAGGGGTAGTCCTGTTTCCCCCTCTCAGCTGTGGAGGAACACTGAGTCCTTCCAGGGAGAGATCAAAGGGAATACTAGGAAATGAGGGTGTCTAAGATACAGAGTAAATCCTAGAAGAAGGTGTCCGTCCTCAGTGTTGACAGGCAGAAATTTATTTCAAAGCAGATGAAAAAAAAAAAAAGAGGTGAACAAAGCAAGTAAGATTGCAATTGGTACTTTTCAATAAGGTGACTGTGCTTTTTAATACCCAAAAATCTTCCTACTAATCCTCATATAGGCAGGGATGCGTCATTTGTATCAGCATTTCCCACACTTCTATTAACATCACGAAATACTGGGAAAGGTGCAAGGTTTTTTTTAAGTGCTGAGAGTTCCCAGGGGAGCAAAGTTTGACATGGAATGCAAGGACAATCTTTCTTCCCAACAGTTCAGGCATGCCAGTGCCATGACCCAGCTGGCAAACTGGAGCTGTTGGGGAGCTGTCTTACTGCAGCCAGGCACTGCAAACCCCACCTTGCTTCCAAACACCATTTGAGCTCTTCATTGGTTGTCTTCTTTACTCTCTGTGAAACTTTCAAATTGAAATCCCCAGCTCACATGAACTGGCAACCCACTGGTTTAATTTCAGGGGGCCTGGGGAAGAAGCAATGGTAAGTGATGAGCACATCAGCACAAGGAAATTCATGTTCTGCCCCAGTACGCAAGAGGCTGCAAGGTTGGTTCATTTTCTAAGACCAACCTTGTTGAGTCCAAGTGCTTGCAATTACGACCCTAAAACCATGTTACCTTCAGCAACAAGGAGTTCAGTGTTGTAAGCAAATAATATAATCTGCTTTTAAAAGTGTAAAAGTAAACACAGTTAACACTCCCCTCTAAAAAAATAACTGTTAGAGCATGATGAGGCATTTGCAGAGTCAAAATCCACATTAAGGAGATTAACTACTGAGATTTCAAATAGTGTGTCTGCTCCTGCACACCAGTTACCATCACATCTACTCATTGTAACTCTTACTGTGGACTGAATGCTTCAAGTTTCTTATCTTGGTGGGCCAGAGCCTACACAGCTTCCTCTGGACTGAGCTGGAGTACTGTGTGTTACAGTTCATTTTCCCAGAAAGGAAATATCTTGACAGACATATTTATATAAAACAGAAAGCTTTTCTTCTACGAAAAATAAAGTTTATTTTACTGTAACTATTTTTCAAAACATTGCTCTCTCTTTAAGCAATTAATATACTTTCTTTTCAAGTCTCTTTGGATTTGAGATGTACTCAGTTCTGGTCTCCACTTTTTGGGAAAAAATCACATTGGTCATAACAGATTTTTGCTTATAATTTTGTAATGATTAAAAGTAAGTTCCTGCTGCATGCAGTAGAACTCATGTTGTTGCACTTGGGACGAGAGTTAAATCCTGTCAGAGCTACTCACTTGTATTTAAAAAGGATTTATGCTGAATGTGATTACTGGTCATTAGAAGTATTTCAAATATTAAATCCTTCCTTTTTCTCTTTCTTTCAAGAAAAATAGGGCACATCTGCCTCTCCTTCACAGCTTCCCACAGCTCACTATTTGTGCAAACCATTAAATTCCTAGAAAATGTCAGGAGCTCTTATCGCAGTTTCCGTTATGAGTGACTGGGTAAGGACTAACACTTTAAAAAGGGGAAATCTCCTGGCCCATCAAGGAGTAATTCCTCCCTTTTATTGCAGTAACGTATTTGTTGGTTTCGTGGCTCTCATCCAGCAATGAAACTGAGAGCCATGAATTGAGAGGCAGAGAAACTGTAGAAGCATGACTCATTTCAGAACTGGGTATGTCTTTGATATTTAGTTAATCTTTTCACTGCCTCCCTTGCAAAACCAGTGAACTTCCCTACTCTGCTGAAAAGAGGCTGATTGGGAATGAGAAGGAAGGATAGGATAAAGGAGAAAGGCTATTTCTTTAAAAAATGGAAAATGAATGATTCTATTTACATTACTCTCTGATAGAAAATTAAATTGTAAAAAAATGTTGCCCTAAAAATAGATTATATTGTCTCTGAATATGTAGATTCAGATTCTTTAAGAACAGTAAAACCAGGTTATATTAATCAGCCTAAAAAGTCATCCTTTGCACCACAAAAATGTTGCTTCCATGTAGAAATATTTTTATGAAAAACAGGATTAAGTTGTATTACAGAAACGCAGTGGTTTGCATTTTTATCCTGTGTGGAGCTCACAGTAGGTAGTTTTGTACTGTTTACCTCGGCCTGGGGATCAGGGCAATTGCCTGTAGCCTCAATGTTTGATAGTAATGAATCCCCAAAATCAACCTTTTCATAGAGAGTTACTATAACTATAGCTGGTTGCAAGTACTCAGGTCAGTCTAGAAGCCACATGAGCTCCTGCAAAGACTCCTCGGAATTGACAAGTAAGGAGGGTAAGGCTGTCACATCTTCTCCAAGTGGCATTTTGGGAGGTCTGGACAGGAACTGCCTGGAGGATCTTGTCTAGCTTCTCTCATCACATCCTTCTTCTTGTTCTGCTTCAGCTTCAGGACAGTGGCAAGAGATGCCACCATCTGCTTTTCCTGAAATACTCCTGCTTTCATTGTAGCTGGACTGTCCCAAAAGGTGAAAATGCAAAAGGATTGCCAAAGTTGAACAGACTGGCTGGGATTCTCTTTTTTCGCCACAAGCTTTTCCAAACTTCATTTTTCACCTGATGAAATTGCAAAGCTATCCCCACTGCCAGCTGTGCATCCAGGTTTGGTGGACCCCTGTGGCATGATGCTTACTGCCTCAGTACACCTCTCTGCATCCTAATGCAGCCAGGAACTTTGGTCTGACTTAACTCTGTTAGATGATGCTAGTGAGTCAGCTCTGGTGAGGCAGGACCTGTTTGCAAGCTTGAGCCTCTGATGCATTCACTAAATCTCCAGGGTGTGTGAGAGGTGTGAAGCTGGCATGGCTGCTGCTTCCTTTTTTGCCAGGTTTGAGAGTACAGACAAAAATACTGACACTTCTCCTCATTACTTGCTTGCAGTACGGAGATGATTTTGTTTTCCCTGCTGCCTCTGCACAGCTTTGCTTTTTTCACTGTAGTCTTGGTCACAAAACATAAACTCCATCCAGCACTGTGCAAATACTCTGCCTGCTAGCAAGAAACAAGAGTGGCCAGTACAGCACCACATAGGTCCCGTGGCCCCCAGACAGACCAGGATGTACTCTTTTACTTCAACTGAAGGCAATAGCACTGGAGCATGTGCTTCCAGGTAACAGCATGTTTCAGAACTGTGATTTACCAGTGCTAGTTTAAACAAGCATAATCCGCTGGCCAACACAGTCTTGAATTTGCATAGCCAAAAAAACCAATGATGGAGGAAAGAGACATAAAGTTAACAGTTAAGGAACCTTGAAAATTAATTTTAAGACACATGGTTTATTTTCTTACAAACACAACTGTATACTGCTTTTACAGCAAGGATTTGGAAACAAAAGCCATGCATAAAAGGAGCAGATGTTTTATCCTGGTGGTGTTTCCTGGTTGAAGAGAATGAGATTCTTTCCATACCACATGAAACATTTCAGGGTTGCCGTTAGCCTTCCACACAAAGCATCCCCTTGAAATGGTTCCTGACACAAGCACCATGCCCAGGCAGAACATGTTTTCCTCACATCATGATGCAGGGAAACCAAGTGCAGTTAAAATCTGCTTGGATTTGAGAAATCCAGGAGATTGAGGGATGACATGGGCTGAACAGTCATGAGGCTTGTTTTAAGAGATGCCAGCAGTTATATACAAGCAATTTTTTGATGCCAATTAAGTAGTTTCTAGACGGAAGTTTGTTTGCAAGAAAAGTAGCTGCAGTGGAGAAGAAAGTTTATATTCCAGAAATAAAAAGGTAGATTTTTTTTCAGCACTTACTCTATTGTTCCCACATCCAGCTAACAAGTGTTTCAAGAGTGTCATTTAAAATTTGCTTTCATCTGAATGTCTTTGCAGTTTGCAAAATTGTTAAATGTTTTAAGCTTAAAAGCATTTCTCCAAACCCTGTGTGCCTGGAAGTGTTCCCACCTCTATCTAGTCTAAAAAAAAGCTGCTACCTGTTATTACCAATTTTCCTTTCTCAAACACATCATACTACGAAAACACAAATAGCATGACTAAAGAGACTTTATATGTGTTTTCAACTGTAAGTTGCACACAGAAAAGCTCTTGTATTTCAGAGAATGATTTTTCTTGTCCTAAGGACTAGGATCAAGTGTGATTGGCCAGACTGACTACAAGCCATTGGCTGAATTGTATTTTACATCTCCCAAAGGAGAACTAGAAGATCTATGTGATTGTGGATTTATGACCTAGATGATCTGTAAGGTCCATTCCAACTCCTTAATTCTATGATTCTATGGTTTATATTATCATTAGAATTAGGTCAGAAATACACGTTTGAAGTGAATTTTCTACTCATTGCCCCTTGATATGCCTCACTCCTCACCACAGGGCAGGCTTGGAGCGCACCAATATAATTCCATTTGGAGGACATCACTCCTTTCACATGCCATCAGCCCAGGAGGTGGTTTTTTTCCAGCAGGCAATGGGCATCCACTCCATAGGGCCAAGCTGCTGTCAAAGAAAGAAAGAAGAAAAGCCTTCCAAATGCTTCAATGGTGGACAGCACCTCCACAGTGCTAGTCAGGTACACACACCAAGTCTGCCCCAGCTGCCCATGCCCCTTGCCAGGCTGTGCCATCCAGTGGCCACCACTCAGACAGGAATTGGCATCCAGCTCACAAGTCCTTGCAGGTGCCCCTATCATCTGGGGGAGCTTTAGCTAGGCAGCTGCACACAAGAGGGGTTTTGCACATCACAAAGTTAGGTGAGCTTTTGCTGCTTTTAGGTATTTGCCTGCTGTTTAAAAAGAGCTGTTCTTTTAGCTCCTGTGTTTTGTTACAGTGGTGACCTCCACTCCTGGAAGTATTAGTCACTCCAGTTATCCTCCTAGGGGCAGCCAGTGTGAGGGCTGTTTTGCAGGAGCTCAGCTGGGCTGTTCAGTAGTTGTTTGTTTAATTGCATAACCTTTTATTTAACACTGATTTATTATTTCCTCCTGAGAAAGAAATATTTATTTAGGCTAGAAAAAGATGGCTCTTGAGCAGTAAATGTAAGCTGCCACACAGGCAGGAAATTCAGATGTAACTTCATGACTCTTGTGCTAAGGTCCCAGGTGGGAGACAATCATCCACTTGCCAGGGAGGCATTTCTCACCTCTCCAGGACAACACAGTGAGTGGAGATGGACCTTCCAGGACAGTAAGGATGAGACCTGGTAAAGCACATTTTATCCTCCGGACATTTTGCACCTATTCATAACATCCTATGCTCATTATGTCCTTGGTGACTTCTTCAGATGTAGCACTAAATTTCAAATCTCACTGAAGGGTGGGATGTGATTTCAACATGAATGCCAGTGGGGAAACTAATTTATTGGCAGAAAGAAGTTTATGAACATGTTAGGGCATTCTTCATATGATTTATGCTGAGATAACCCAGACACTGAAGGGCAGAAGTAAACTAGGATGGACACATATTTTTCCTCTGCCAGTAGTGCCCATATTTCACAGGGGCATGAAAAACCAGACATTTCTAGATAAAAAGTGGAAAATTCTTTCCTCTGAAGTAATTTAAAGCTCACCTTTTATGCTGGGCTCCCAGCCTTCCTTATTAATTGGTAGTGTTGTTGACACGGTTGTAGTGCTGATGATTTAAACATTAAAAAAATAATTATAATTTTGCATTTCTTCTCTCCAGTAATTCTTCAAAATTTTACTCTGGGTTAAAAGACAAAGTTAGTGAGATATACAGGCTAGCTTACTGTTACAACAGCAAGAAATCAGTTTAGGTTAGGTTCGGTTTGGTTAGGTTTTGATTTAGGTTAGGTTAGGTTAGGTTAGGTTAGTCTAGGTTAGGATAGGATAGGTTTTGTTTTGGGTTAGGTTAGGTTAAGTTAGCTTAGGTTAGGTTTTGTTTCAGGTTAGGCTAGGTTAGGTTAGGTTAGGCTGGGCTGGGCTGGGCTGGGCTAGGCTGGGCAAGGAGCAGAACTAATGGAGTGGAGACATTCGGGGTTAGAAAGTCCTTTCTCGGCAAGTGCAGTGTTGTTCCTGCTTAGTGCTACATATGGTGACGTCGTGGAGTAGGGGAAGAGGAAGGAGGAGGGGTGATCTCCTAACAAACAGCTGTTGCAGCTGCGGAGAAGAAAAAGGAGAAAGCTCAAGAGCAGCAGCAGCAATCTGACCCGTGAAACAGGTAATATCTCTTGAGTGCAGGTGACTGCTCGAATTCAAAAAGGAAGGGGAAATAAAACGGTGGGTGGAATGTGCCTGTGGGAGAAAAGTACATCAGCTGTACTGGTTCTCAACAGCTCTCTTCTTCCTGAGTTACAGCGCTTGCAGCTTGTCACAGGGGTGGGTGGGGGAAGGAAGAGAAGTTCAGACCAACGTGACTTAAAAGGAAACTGTGTCAGCGGAGGGGCTTTTCTAGCAAGCTTTCCTGCTGGGGAAAAACGGTGGGTGGAATGTGCCTGTGGGAGAAAAGTACATCAGCTGTACTGGTTCTCAACAGCTCTCTTCTTCCTGAGTTACAGCGCTTGCAGCTTGTCACAGGGGTGGGTGGGGGAAGGAAGAGAAGTTCAGACCAACGTGACTTAAAAGGAAACTGTGTCAGCGGAGGGGCTTTTCTAGCAAGCTTTCCTGCTGGGGAAAAAGGAAGAAAAAAAAAAAAGAAAGAAATATAAAGAAG
>NW_008659838.1:1259-6240 GCF_000695815.1 Acanthisitta chloris | reverse complement strand
CACGTTGGAAGGCAGCTGAGGGCAACAGCCCTGACTACAGGGTGTGCTCAGTGCAAGCCTAGGTGGGACCCTCCTGGTGGGACCCCCATAGAGAGGGACTTGAGCATGACCTTCATCCTGGCACCCTTTAAAGGACATGTATCCGGAGAAAGGGCTGTCCTGAGCTGGATATCTCTCCTGCTGTCGCCTTAACTCACAGGGAAATGTGGTCCTGACCACCCTTCAGACACTAAGGGCACCTACCTCCACCTTGGATGATAGTTACCACAGAGACACACCAAAGACCTGCATGATAAGAATAATCACATGCAACAGTTACAGTTATATGTTCTCTCTGCCTCAGGAAATACTTCAGGCTTTGCAAGATAAAAGAGTAAAATCTTTGCTGGTATATGAAAGCAAAGTGTGCTGGCTCTGATATTTCTTACACTTCATCTAGTTTTCTAGGTTTTAAGCCCAGAAAGAAAGCAAACGAAGTTTTCTGCTACTCAAGGTTGGTAAGTGTATCCCTGGCATTTCAAAGTATTTGCATAAAATCAGTCACAGTAAGGAAGGTGAAACTGACTACTGAAGCAGAAGGCAGCAAGTCCAGCCTTCTGGGTCTGTCTACTGCAACATCCACCTTTGCTTCTTTCTCCTGTCACCAATGCAGGCAGAGTGCTGAAATGTGCAGTATTCCTCCAGTGTCTTCCAATGAAAGCAATTTGAAAGCCTTCAAGCACATCACACTACAAGGGAGAAATGCAGCAGCAAGTCAGACACAGGGAGGTAAAGTGAGGTTTGGAAGACTAGCTGGCAAGTCTGGGGCAAGATTGGTTACTGAGCAGCTACCTGGTGGATTGCTAGTTAGTGTTTTGTCTGTAAGGGTGCTGGAGAAGCAGGTGCTGCAAAGCAAACATGGAATGATGCTTGCTGTGACCCTAAGGGAGCAGGAAATCTAAGCCCATCTCTTCTGACAGCAACCTTTCACACAGAAGCAAATGGCTGAATTTTATGATGTGACACAAAACTGTTGGGATAGTGAAATAGGTTACTATCAGCCTGCTTCTGTTTCTCTAGGTAAAGAGGTCAAACTTTGGATGAGAAAGACCATAGAGTTATATTTCAGCTTCCTTTTATTACACTGAAATCATCTCTTAGTCTCTGCAGATTTCTTCGCTTCTGTCAAAGGCTTCTGTTTGGTCCTAGTTACCTTTCATTCAGGGATTAACAAAGTAGAATGAAACTGCATTTTCAGGTGAGGGCTCCTTCACACAGTGGAGGAGCATCATCAAGTGACAGAGCTGTGCTGCTTGCAGCTCTGGGGCTGGGACCCCTCCACCAGGTAACACCACCACACTGCCAGCCAGCACATTTCTACACTTCACTGGGAATATGGGGCCCTCCATAAATGCCAACAGTGTGCACATTTCAGTAGTCACCAGTACATTTTAGAGATACAAAGTTCTAACATGCATCAGCTGCCACATTGCCAGAAACACTAATGTGAGGCTGAGTTTACAAATGTCCTCTTGGTTATTCCCTGGTTAGCCAATGTTAAGTAGCTTAAAAATTGTAAAAAAATGAGTTTTCTAGACAGACAATGGAGGAAGAGTTTGGAAAAATATGCCCAAATCACAGTTCTGAGGATGACAGACAGATGTAGAAAACTACACTTCAGAAGAAAGAAACCATATGCTCAGCTGCATCCCGTGCAAAGCCTTCATGGTAGTATCAGACCAAAGAGAGTGGTGGAGCTGCTGAATGGAAAGCCTCAAAATTTTTATGACTGTTCTTGCAACTCCCATACCCATTAGAGTATTTCCTGTCCATCCAGTAACAAGGCTGTTTCTTAAATCAGAACAATATTTTTATTTTTTTGCTTATTTATAATGTACAGTGTCCCATCCTTTTTTTTCTGATTAGAAGATAGAACAAAGTGTCATTCAGTAAGAAAGCAGATGGGATTTGGGGTCAATATTTATAGAGTTTACTGGACTTTAGTACAATTCAGTTGTATCATACTTTTCCCAAAAGGAGGGTATAAGGAATACATTACTTTGTTTGGATCCTCATATGTCTTATTTTCATAGTAGCAAAGGGCATTGATGTCTCTTGGGAGACATTTTATTCCCAAAAATATTTCTGTGTTTATAGATGTGATGGCATGGATAGCACCAATCCTGTGCAACTGGAAGAGAGGAAGACAAGCAGTTTCTACAACCTCCCTGGGATTTACTTAGAATAAAAATGTAGAAGATCAATTTACATAATCATGCATGTTATTTGTGGTGTTAGTCCAGTGCTGGGAGCACTATAGTTTGACATTTCTAAACACAGAAATTTACTGCATTTGTTAATGTACAAATATAAATAAAATAAAGTTGGGTGACAGAGATGTACCACATGAACACATGGGATCCAGGGGCAACTTAAACAGAATACTACTTACTGGGGCAGGAAATTAATAAGTCAAACATAAGAGATAAACTATAGTACACAAACAACAAATTCATTTCCCCAAAAGACAGTCATTTTTATAGCTGAAGGGCAGGCAAGGCTCTCTCTTCAGAATAGGCCAAAAGAAAGACATTTATGGGAAATTAAGTATCTCCAGAGCCTATGAAGTTTTTAAAAAAGTCAGATTACCCATGAAAATGAGGCTAGAATAGCTACAAAAGTTAGTCTGCTCCAACAGGAGAAGGCTGATTTTAATAAATGCATCTTGCATCCAGCAGTCAGTAGAGTGTCTTTGTTACTTTTTCTTCTGGAGGCACAAGTTTCACTTTTTGGCCACATACCACACTAATCATTGGAAACTCAGAAATTTTTCTGGGTATATCCTAGGTATAGCAATAAGGAGATCCTTTGATCCTTTAGGTAGAGTTCTGTTCTGCGACCACTGACAGGCACAGACAGTTTTCACTGATCCATTTACATTTCACAGAATCATGGAATCATAAAATGGCTTGGGTTGGAAGAGACATTAAAGATCACCCAGTTCCAACCCCCATGCCATGGGCAGGGACACCTTCTGCTAAATCAGGTTGGTGAGAGCTCCATCCAGTCTGGCCTTGAACACTTCCAGGGATGGGAACAAGCTGGGCAACCTGTGCCAGTGCCTCACCACCCTCACAGTCAAGACTTATAAGACCCTAATGTCAAGACCCTAATATCTTATCTAAACCTACTCGCTTTCTGTTTGAAGCCATTCCCCCTTGCCATGTCACTACATGCTCTTGCAAAAAGTCCCTGCCCATCTTTCCTGTAGGCTCCCTTCAGATACTGGAAGGCTGCAATTAGGCCACCCTCAAGCCTTGTCTTTCCTGGGCTGTACAATCCCAATTGTCTCAGCCTTTCCTCACAGGAGAGGTGCTCTATCCCTCTAATCAACTTGGTGGCCTTCTCTGGACTCACAGCAACAGGTCGATGTTCTTCCTGAGCTGAGGATCCCAAAGCTGGATGTAGTACTCCAGGTGGGGTGTCAGCAGAGCAGAGAGGAGGGGCAGAATCACCTCCCTGGACCTGCTGGCCACGGTGCTTTTGGTGCAGCCCAGCACATGGTTGGCTTTCTCGGCTGTGAGCACACATGGTCAGCTCATGTGCAACCTCTCATCCACCAGCACACCCAAGTCCTTCTTGGCAGGGCTGATTTAGCTTTCAGCTCTTTTCCTTCGTCTTACTAACATGTTGAAAGAGGGTGCAATTTCTACAGGTCAAAAAGCTCGAATGCTGTCATGTCATATGGTTTACTTTATTATTTTCACCTCCAGACCTATACCATGAACACGTACCTGTTTGTGTATGACTTGATGCAATTCTGTGGACATTCATGGATATTTACAAATATGATCATCAGATTCATGTCATTTGGAAGAGGTAAGATTCCTTCTCTACATTCTGTAAGCATTTTAAGAGGCAATGACATGCAGAAATATCAAATTAGAGATAAATTTAAGCATCTGAATATGTGTATGTTCAATGCCAGAGACTGTAATTCAGTTAGAAAAATACTCCATTAAAAGGCTGAGCAAATTACTGGTAACTGTTTTCTGCTCCTATCACATCAGGAATGAAGCTCTTGTTTTCCTAGCGAGCTTTAATATTCAGCAGCATGCTAGCAACATTCCATTTAGAGATAGACCTAAATGTGATTAGGTCCAGTCATTATGGTGAATATTAATCTTACTGAGGCCACTAGGAGGGAGTTATTGCACATGACTCTATCTCCAAAAACATTAGAAAGTATTTCTCTTTCTGTTGCCTGGGGTTAAGACACAAAAATAGAAAACTAGTGACTGGAAATTTAAAATGATTTATAATGGTGGTCAGTTGTAGGCATATAAAATGCCTCCTTTGTGGTCTGCTTGTTTTAGGCAGTGCCATGGGTACAGATACAGGCAGGACCTCAACATCTCATCATGTTTAGACATTCCTCATGCATTTTTTCAACATTTCCTCCTATTTAGAAATATCCTAAAGCAATAGCTCTAAATGAACACATCCTGCATAGTGTTTGCCCATGCATCAAGCATAGGGAATCCCACTCTTTTCTCAGCTTCCTGCCTCTGTGTCAAAGCTACACACATGGAGTGCACTGCCTTATCTACTCCCTGAAGCTTTACTTCTGCTACCCAAAAGTTTGGTACTGTTGAACTTTATTTCTTGTCATCTCTGGTGCTGACAGAGCAAGAACAAACCCAGTAGTTGCTTCAGACTTTTACTCTTTAACCACCCTCTAATTTTCCTCTCCATTTTGCCTATAGATTCGTTGGCTGACACATTTTACTCCATAGGACTCGTAATGCGCCTTTGCCAGTTGTTATCTGTATTGGAAATCCTACACATCCTCATTGGCATTGATAAAAGTCGCCTCTTGCCCAGGTTTTTGCAGGTACGTTCATTTCTCAAGACTCTCCTTTCATGACCTACACACATCAGCCATGGCTGCCCCTGGGGACAACTCCAGGCTGAACTACCCTGAATGTTCCACCTACAACCA
>NW_008659838.1:0-1207 GCF_000695815.1 Acanthisitta chloris | reverse complement strand
TGGGTTGGTTGTGAAAGAGCTGCCCTTTCTGAGTTAAACTGAATAGTAAGGGCCCTGTGCCTGGCCCATAACAGCAGGGACCCAGAAGATGTCCAGAGGTATGGCCACCTGCAGAAGTGGGTCAGGCCTCATTTTTAGGGTGCTATTAAGAGGCTGAGGATATTACCTCCCCAGCCAACCTGTTTACTGCCAGGAGACACATTTCAGAGCCCAGGTTTCAGTATGTCATCCTTATCCATGCGTTTTCTTCACTAAGTGTATTTTTATTTTGTAAACAAGCACAAGATAAGATTTTGTGGGGTAGCAAAGGCATGGCAGTGAGAAAACCGCCAGCAGCACATCAAACCTCCTGAAACAGGGCTTGCAGAGCATGGGAAATGAAGAATTGATTAAGAAAAATAAATTAAGGTGCTGAAGAAGAATTAATGCTGGAAGGGGAAAGAAAGGAGAATTGTCATATTCTTTCTGCAAAGGGTCTCTGCCCTCTCAGTCCCAGACATGGCCAAATTGTGACAGCATCCAGAGGTTGTTGTTAAGGTGTTAACAGGACATATCATCAGGGTTGAAAGAGACCTTCAAGATATCTAGTCCAACCATCAGCCTAGCACCACCATAATCACCCCTAAACCATATCCTCAAGTGCCACATCCAAATGCCTCTTGAACACTTCCATAGATGATGACTCCACCACCTTCCTGAGAAACTTATTCCAATGCCTAACCACTCTTTCAGTGAAGAAAAATTTTCTGGTATCTGATCTGAACCTCCCCTGGAACCACTAAAGACCATTTCCTCTTGTCCTTTCGCTTGACACATGGCAGAAGAAGCTGACCCCCACCTCACTACAACATCCTTTCAGGTAGTTGTAGAAAGTGATAAGGTCTACCTCTGAGTCTCCTTTTCTCCAGACTAAACAACTCCAACTCCCTTGGCCACTCTTCGTAAGACTTGTGGTTGTTGCCCTTCCCTGGACATGCTCCAGCACCTCAATGTCTTTTTTGAAGTGAGGGGGCCAAAACTAGTCACAGTATTCAAGGTGCAGACTCACCAGTGCTCAGTACAGCAGTACAATCACTTCCCTGGTCCTGCTGGCTACACTGTTCTTGATAGAGGCCAAGATGTCATTGGCCTTGGCCACCTGGTCAAACTGTTGGCTCATATTCAGCTGCCAGGCAACCAGCACCCCCAGGTCATTTTCTGCTGAGCA
>NW_008659837.1:91992-98663 GCF_000695815.1 Acanthisitta chloris | reverse complement strand
TCCCAGGTCCCTTTCTGCTTGGCTGCTTTCCAGCCACATTTTCCCCAGCCTGTAGCACTGCATGGGATTGTTATGGTCAAAGTGCAGGACCAGCACTTGGCCTTGTTAAATCTCATCCCGTTGGAATCAGCCCATCTCTCCAGCCTATCCAGGTCCCTCTGCAGAGCCCTCCTGCCTTCCAGTAGATTGTTCTCCCACCCCCAACTTTGTATCATCTGCAAACTTGTATGCTATGGGAGATGGTGTTGAAGGCTTTGCTGAAGTCCGGGTAGATACATCCACAGCCTTCCCCTCATCCACCAGGCGGGTCACTTGATAATAAAAGGAGATCAGGTTGGTCAAACAGGACCTGCCCTTCCTAAACCAATGCTGACTGGATCTGATCCCTTGTCCATCCTGTACGTGCTGTGTGATTGTACTTAGGATGATTTGCTCCATGACTTTGCCAGACACTGAGGTCAGTCTGACAAGTCTGTAGTTTCCCAGGTCCTCCTTGAAATCCTTTCTGTGGATTGGTGTGACATGCACCAACTTCAATAGGCATATTTATATACTTAGGATGATTTGCTCCATGACTTTGCCAGACACTGAGGTCAGTCTGACAAGTCTGTAGTTTCCCAGGTCCTCCTTGAAATCCTTTCTGTGGATTGGTGTGACATGCACCAACTTCCATAGGCGTATTTATATACTATGGAAGAATAAAACCACTTGGGGGAGCAATAATGAAAAGAAAGCATTCTGAGAGCAGACAGCCTATAAGGTTAAAGTGGTTAATGGAACTACAGAAGCATCTAACAGTATCTTAGGGAAAACAATCTGCTTCTAGTGTAGTTTAATTAGAATCTGTAATAATTACACAACACCTGTTCAGCACACAGAACTCCAGCCGAACAGAAATGACAAAATTAAAACCTCTGATGTACTTCACAAAAATCCAGTGAAGAAAAACAAATACACATCCCAATCTCTAAACTACTGGAAGACTTTTTAGCAGAGGTTAACTGACTTCAGTTTTGCTCTTAAAGTTTTATGCCTTATATTTTCCATTGTTCATAATTTTATTGATGAACAGATGCTTTCTCTTTCTTTCTTTCTTTCTTTCTTTCTTTCTTTCTTTCTTTCTTTCTTTCTTTCTTTCTTTCTTTCTTTCTTTCTTTCTTTCTTTCTTTCTTTCTTTCTTTCTTTCTTTCTTTTTCTTTCCTTCTTTCTTTCCTTCTTTCTTTCCTTCTTTCTTTCCTTCTTTCTTTCTTTTTCAAAGTGAATGAATCTGTGTAATTTTTCTGCCTATATGAGCCACCTATGTGAGCCAGCTATGTGAGGTTAGGCCTTTCAGAGGGAAAAGAATGGATTTCTGCCACCAAGGAATGACAGAAAAGTCTTTTTTTTTTTTGTGTTGTATTTTTCTAAATTTTCTACAGCTAGCTTTATCAAACATAGAACTTAAACACTTTGTTTCCTTTCACATTATAATGTGGCTGTTTGTTGTGACAAGCTAAGGGAAAACAATTTGGAGTACAGACCAAGGTGCTGAAAAAAAGTTTTAAATATAAGTTGATGTAATTCTTTGGAGGACTAGGTTTCTCAATTATTTGTGATACTATTAAGCTTTCACAATGCATCTCAGTTTAGGTGTTTTTTAAAAAAATTCATCTCTCTTGCTTTTTCATAGCCAAAGAAGCAATCCAAACACATCTACAAATCTAAAACAAACATACACCTGTGACTTTTTCTTTTACTGCCTCTCTTCATCTGAAAGCTTTCCTTTTCTCATCTTTCCAGCACATTGAAAATCTGAGATATTTACTTGTAGATGTCAAATGTAGAAGTCAAACTGAATCCAGAACCCAGAAATGTGTGCCTTTCATTTTAACAAAATCATTTTTTTCAGGGTTTAAATGATCTTTAATTCATAGAAACTGAAGGGGAATTCTTTCTACATTTCTACACTTCTGTCCAAGACAAGACCTTACTCTAAAACAATTTTAAAATTTCTGAACACTACAATAAAAGCTGTATCTTGAATACATAATTTTGGCATGGATAAAATAATTCTTGGTTGACAGTGTCATCCAGTAGATAATGTGGCATTTTGCACGAAGCTGAAGTGAAGAAACACTTATGTCTGGAAAACATGTTGTATGAGGAAGGGCTGAGGGAATTGCATTTGCTTTGGCCTGAGATGATGTGGCTCAGGGGTGACCTCATTGCCTTCTACAACTACCTGAAAGGAGATTGTAGAGAGGTGGGTCTCTTCTGCCATGACTGCAGTGAGAGGACTAAAGGGAATGGTCCTCTCTCAACTTATTCCCTCATGAGGAGTAAACTGAGAGAGGGAAGAATCAGATTAGCTGTTAGGAAAAACCTTGTCACTCTTAGGGTTATCAGGCACTGGAATAGATTGTCCAGGGGGGTGGTGGAGTCACCATCCCTGGAATTGTTTACGAGGCATCTGGATCAGGCACTGGAGGATATGGTTTAGGGTTTAGGGGTTACTACAGAGTGGCAGGTTAATGGCGGACTCAATTGTCTTAGAGGTCTCCTCCAACCTTGATGATCCAATAAATCTGTGATTCTAGGTATCTTAATTGGAGAATATAATTCTGGCTACTTCACTAGATAATATCATGTGTTAGACTAGTGTTATATTACCATAAAGAGTCATATGACAAAATAAGAGATTACACTGAAAATATAATATTTTTAATACTAGCTAAGTTGCTATTAAAGATTCACCTGTTTAATGCACAGATATAGCTTTGTAAAGAGTGTTCTTACTTTCATATCAACTTTAAGAGAACACATTCAAGCAATCAGTTGGTGGAGCTTCTGTGGCTACTCCCTTGCATCCTATCACCAGATATTGGGGAGATGAAATATTCACCTCCCTCCCTGCTATCCCTCATGAGGATGCTGTAGACAGCGATGATATCAGCCCTCAGCCTCCTTTAAAGTAAGCTAATATTGTATTCTTATCTGCTCCTCATAAGCCACATTCTCTGGTCCTTTCAATGAGTTCATTTCCCTCCTTTGGACACATGCTAATATTTTTACATTTTTCACATGTTTTGGAAGCCAAGAGTGCACGTGGTATTCGATGTGAGGCTGCATCAATGCTGTTTGTAAGTGAAGCCATGACTTCTTTCAACTGCTTAGCTGTACTGTGTGCTTAATACATCCCAGGATACAGGTGGTTTTTTTTGGTCACCAGGACACAATTCTAACTCATATTGAGTTTGCCATCAACCAAACCCTCCAGAACTCTATCTGCAGGGTTATGCTCATGTTCTTATACATACATTCAGGATTACACTGTCCCAGGTGCAGAATCAAGCACTTGTTGAACTTTTTATGATTAACAGTTGTCCAGAACTTTATCAAGATATCTCTGTAAGGCCTCTCTGCTCTCAAGTGCATCACTGATTCCTTCTAATTTAGTATCATTGGCAATCTTTCTTAGTGTGTGCTCAACTCTGGCAACTAGATCATAGATAAAAACAATAGAGAAAAGTCATCCTAAACCTGAGCTCTAGGGGACACACTGATCACTGGTCACCAGACAGATGTTACCTCATTTGCTACAACTCTTAAGCCCAAGCATTCAAGAGTTTAGGAAAAAAAATTATCCAAAATTTAATTGCATCTTCTGAACACCACTGATAAACTCACTTGTACTAGTTCTCAGAAACTTCTGAAGACCAAAGGAGCTTCCAAAATTGCCTATTTTTTTTGTTTGCTTACACATTCTTTCCTAGTAATACACATCCTCAGATACAGCTTTCAGTATAGAGGAAAAAGAGATTTTTTCATACCACATTCAGTATTCCTTTTCACTGCAGAAGATAAGTGGGAGAGAGTATCAGTAAGAAACTTATAATTTGTTTATTCTTATCCTCTTTCCTTTCTGTTAAATTATCTGACTCCTAATGATCTACTAAAAAGACCATTGGAGTTTTCTGTACTGTCTCCTTGCCATTGAAGAAATAACTTGTGATGGAGTGAATGGAGGAGTCAATAGACTAGCTATGGATCAGTTGAAATATTTTGAATAGCATTAAAATAATTGCATAAAATTATTTCAAAAATTAATAAATTCCATGGGTTTGTGAGGAAGATCAAGGCTTTTCTTGAACAGGTACAGATCTGCACTCCAAAAGTTATAACTCTGGGTGTTGAACACTTGTATTATAGCAACTGACCTTCATTTTCTCCAAAGAGAAATTAAGAAAATCTATTTTGTCACCCAGTAATCCCAAAAATCTTAAGAGTGAGAAGTGGTTCTTTTCTTGTTTCTGACAGTGACATGAAATATGTGACATGGAATTGAAGACAGAAAAATATACCAGGGATATGTCAGATATAAATATTGCTCCTGCAATGTTTATCTAAATACTGTTTTCCTCTTCTTGAACAACACATTGAAAACCAGTTTGCTTGAAGGCTACTAGAGCTTCAAGAAAACTGTATATTATATATATAGTTTTCATGCATCTGTCTTAAAGGAAGGAATAAATTATAAGGCTCAGTTCATTTTAATGGTTCTTTTGTTAACTTAATTTTATTTCTACTTTGTATCTTGAGTACATCCAAAAATTTAATTTGAAGCTTCATAAACAGCTTGGGCACTGCCAGTGCTTCCTGCAAACTGAAAGAAACGTATTACATAGCATAATTAACTTAAAATAAATGAAACACAATTGGATTTGCCTTATTGAGTTTACATAAAGTAGTTAAATTTACCTAAATCATTGTAATTACAATATGGCACATTTTGAAGTACAGAAATTAAATCTGCTTCACAGATGCCATTTATTTTAGATTTTGCATATTTATCTTTTAATCTGTTCCTTTGAACTGTTTTTTTTTAAACAAAGTTGATTACATTCAGTAGAAGTCAATTAATGAAAAAAAAGCCCTCCCAAACAAATTCAAATAGAGAAATCCTTCTGTAAATCGACAATTTGATACTGAAATTAAATAAAGTAATCAAATAGCCTGACTCAGCCAGGTAGTAGGATGATTGTATTTGAAAGACTAAGCAGATGCACGTAAAAACTAACACTGATTATCAACTTGCTAATTAAAATGTATTTGCTCATAGAGTACACTGCATTGATGGATGCATCTCAGCCAGAATCATCTAGGTCCAGTAATAAGAATTTGATATTTCTATTCCATAGTTGTTGACTATAACCTTGTAATTGTACAAAGGGGATACTCATTAAATGTTGAACAAACAAAAGATCCAAGATTAAATTACAAATTATATATTCTGCATTTTAAAGCACTTGATGTATCTCTCAGAAGCTATACCAAAACTGAACTCATGTAAAATTTAACCCTTATTCATCCCCCATGTTAAACATGATACCTCAAAATTTATTCACATAGCCTGAAATGTTTTATGTTCTGCTCTAGGTTCTACTTCTTTCATGTTTTCCTTCTTTTTATATGTATTTGGTTTTGTGACTTTTTCTCAAGAGTCCAATTTTCACTGTCTTCTGAAATTAGGAAAAATATAGATGTTTCTATCATCTAATTCTTATAGAATCCTACTCTATATTGATCTTTACTTGTCATTCCAAAAAAAAAATATTAAAAAATTCAACATTTTCTGTTGAAGAGCTTAAGAGCACGGGTTGTTTGGGAGGCTATAGTTGGAAATTGTAGCATTTTGGAGAGTCAAAATGTCTCTTGAACTTGCAACATTACCTGAAAACTAATAGAAGGTAAATCAAATACACAGAACACTATGACAATGTACAGTTTGCACAGCCTTTCTAGGTGAAAAGGTTCATTTGAGTGAATCACATAATGATTAATTAGAGGTTTTGGCTATTACTTATGCTTGGATTAGATTCTTCTGATTGCCTACATTTGAAATTTAACCTTTTCTATATTGCTTTTAAGCATTTAGTATTTATTCACCTGGAAATACTTAGAAAATTGATTTATTATAAATGAATCCCTGTTCTTCTGTTACAGTTAAAGTATGTTTGGATTAGCACTGGATCAGCCATGATTTTGCCAGCACCTGGTTAGTTATCTCACTCAAAATTCAACTACTCTATCTCAAAACCATTATTACCCATCAGCATCTTTACCTGAAAGTTACTAGGAGATTATTTCATTGGCTTGAACAACTTGAACGACTTGAGTTTTATGAAATATATTAATTGTTGGTTGTTGGCATCCAAGCAAAACCTTTTGGAAAATGAAAATAAGAGTGGTAGAGACAGCTATCTGTGAGAAAACATCTAGTTTACCAAAATACCTAACACGAAGGCAAAAATATAGCTGATGCAGAATGTTTGAGAAATGAGATTTAAGGAGAGGTGTTAAGTTTTGGACCTGCATTCCACACAGTGAAAATTTTGTACCCACATTATACTCAGAAACTAAACTCTGACCTTCCTGATCCAAAATATTTTAAAAAATTGATTTGATTTGAAATTTTATTTTAGCATAGAAATGCACAACTATTATATTTTGTTGTTGTTGCCAAAAGCACCAAAAACCTTTCTTGTGGAAAGAGAGTACTACTGTGTAGTTGAAAGGAAAAAAAAAACAGATCTTGCCAGGAAATCAGAATTAGCACAGTTCATCAAAGGCTGTGTAATAGATCAGTTTGAAAGTAGAATACAGATCATACTGTGGTACTCCAGAAACATTCT
>NW_008659837.1:15280-91963 GCF_000695815.1 Acanthisitta chloris | reverse complement strand
GCCTCACCCTGACCTTATTCTTCCCCTCTTTCTCATTTAAAGCAAGATCCTAGAGTAAAGAGTCCCATTGAGCTAGAATCACATTAGTCATTGCCAGGCATTAAGAATAGATAGAGGAAGACAGTATCCTTTTTTGTGTACTAAAAAGGGAACATTTCAAAATCTTTGTAGTCAAAGAATAGCAGTACTATTATTGTAATTTGGTTGTCTCAGAAATTGGTGCAGTGTCATGAAGTCACCACCACTGATAGGGTCGAGAAGGAACGTGGAGATGGAAAGTCTGCTTTCACTTCTATTCCATTGTCAGGCAAACTTGTTTTTATAAGGAAAATACCTGCAAAAAAGTGTTTGTGGATATTGCTGAAAGCCACACTGAAAACACAATGTTAACAGTACATCTCTTTGGACTGAACCTGATTATAATGAAACAAGGGTAGTTACACGAACTAAAATCAATCAAAAATTAGCTAATAAAATTGCCTCGCACAGTGTCTGTAAGCTTGAAGTGCCTTGTAAATAATCATTGCAAATTATTTGTATTCATAAATCTTTAAGAATCTAACCTTGATATCTATACAAAGGAATAAATACAGAAGTCAGGAACAGAATCTAGAAATTTTAAGTGTATCCAACAGAAAGTGTTAAAAGCATAGCTGTACTTTTAAGTCCTAACCCTTACTACTGCCCTATGTCTTAAAGACTACAGGTCCATATCTGTTATTACTCCATTTTAGTTACAAATTCACAAAGGTTGTAAATTGGCTAGCATGTCGTGGTTCTTCTGCTGTAGAAATTATTCTCAATTCGTTCGTTTGCTTGGTTGGTTTTGTTTAAGAATTTGACTATTAAAGATGTATGATGACCTATTATGAGAAGGAATGAAGACTGAAAGGGAATTTTGCAGGACTCGAGACCTTAATTATAACCAATTATTTAAACTATATCTGGAAGTATTTTCACAGAAGAATGTTCATTATATCTTTAAGCGTTCAGTACTGTTAATACAGTCATACATAATGATTTGTGTCACTTTAGGTTTACAGCATTAGAATAACATGAATTTCAAATAATCTCTGACAAAGAAATATGCAGTTAAACGATCTAACTGCCATCAGAATGAAAAAAGAAGTAAACATGTGGACATGCTGATAGTGATTTCCCACAGCCTGATCCTTTATGGATGAACTAGTTTTATTCCAGTCTGATTACTCTGTCATTCACTAGAGCCTATCTTGTCGGCTGCCGTCACGCTTGGTCTTTGACATTAACAATAAGATTAGCACCAGCTCTGACTGTCACAACACCAGCCAGAGCCTAGAAAGATATTGTAGAGCTTGCTTTAGTACAATTAAAGTTAAAAACAGACTTTTAAATCTGTGCCCCCAGGCAATGATTCTCAACTTAGGCCGAGGGCAGAATATTGAATTCCATTTGCAAAGGAACACATCAGTGCTGTTTTGAAAGCACCCAGCTTAAATCTTTGAGATATGTACATAAATTGTATGATTGATCTTATTATGTGATTATCTACTATGATTTACATATATAAAATATATATTTTCTTTCAACCTAATTGGTGTCCTTCAGTTTACCAGTTCTCCCTTCTTATAATTCATATAAATAAAAACTATGCAGTGTACTTCTGGAATTGCAAATTTTCATTTGATATTATGAGACTGTCAGTAGATGCTTTTAGTTATTTCCAAAATTTACACAATTATCTTCTTTAGGAAAGCAAAATAAATAATATACAAATGCAGTAAAGGTACAGGGCAGAAATGGGCTCTTCCGTACATGTCCTGAGAGAGTGACGTGGTGTTGAAACTCAGATAGCTAAGCCAACTTGATCTCAAGCAGAGTATAAATGGAAAACACACTGGTAAAAAATCTGTAATTTGTTTGATTATAGCTCCTATGTCATATATTGCAAAATCTGATTTTCAAAATATTATGTATTGATATTTGGGATTTGGAGGATTTAATCTACATACAATGAGAAGGAATCTAACTAAAAGTTGCTTTTTAATGGTTTTCTACCTTTCTTTTTTGTTGTTGTTGCTCAGATTAGAAACAACTAAATTAATTATTTGCGGTTTTGGATTCAGCCTAATATATTTGTAATTCTAGGCCTTTTTCGACAAAATCCTTCTTTTGCCTTGTCATAGAACCCCCAGTTTTACACAACTATGAAAAACATACACTCCAAGAAAAATGTTTAATACTAACAAACTAATGATCTTGGAAACACAAAAAATATCATTAAATGTGTCAGGTTATAAACATATAACTTCAAGATCCTTAGTGCAGCAAGGGGATTGCACAGCAAGCTCACTGTCCTGGCCTTCAGGAGGGCAGACTTTAGCCTTCACTGAGACAAAGCCCTGGCAGGAAGAGAGGCCTCCATATCCTGGACTGCACCAGGAAGCATGACCAGCAGGTCAAGAGAGGTGATTCACCCTCTACTCCACTCTTGTGAAACCCCATCTGAAGTACTGTGCCCATCTGTGGGGTCCTCAACACAAGAAAGACATGGATCTGATGAACCAAGTGCTGAGGAGGGCCACAAAGATGATCAGAGGGCTGGAGCACCTCTCCTCTAAAAGCAGCATGAGAAAATTGGAGTTGCTCAGCTTGAAGAAGGGAAGGCACAGGGGACACCTTGTAGCAGTCTTCCAGTACTTAAAGACGGCCTTCTTGCTCAAAGTGAGGTTTTTTAATGATGTCTCTATGCCTCCTTTCAAGTCCCTATGGCTAATAATCAATTATTTCTCAAGCAAACCTACAAACTTAATAATATCTGATATCTTACTTTCTAAAGAGATGTACCTGACTGATCAAAGTGGTGCCTCATGGGATAGAAAACTGTTTTTTTAAAATACTTCACTTTGCCAGTTTTCCTTTCATTTTGGTTTATAAATGTCCAAAATGTAACACATTTCTACCCCTTATCTCTGCATCTTCAAATGACAATTTTCAAAGCTTAAGACTTACAATTTCTATATGCTGAAGATTAAAGAAAACTCTTTGACTCTTCATAAAAATACATCATGTATAGAAGGATAGAAATAAAACATCAGTCTTCTAATTTTAAATATTGAGGGACTGAGGTTAGCTTGAATAAAGAAAACAAAATTTTCATTCCATCTTTTAAAACATTAAAAAGTTATGGAAAAATTAGAAAGCATCTTTAATCTTCAAATAAATTGCCACAAGGGTAGTTTCTGAATACAAATTTAATTTGACTTCACTGGCAGTTTTCCCCCCCCCAACCTAAAGGATTGCTGCTTACCGAGAGATTCTACCTGTTCATCTGCTGCCTTTATATCTTGCTGCCTTATCTGTGTCTGATTTCACTGTTTCTAGAATAAGAATATATAGTGATAATTAATCACCTTTTTCAAAATAGAATAAAATAAAGAAAAAAAAAGAGCAGACAGCAGCATAGGAGTTTACACAAAGTGAGATGTCTTCCCAGAACTTTGAAGTAAGAGTTTAGAGATTTCCAGAGATATTCTTTTTCAACAGGTTAAAATGCTTGTCTCATTAATAAGAAAAATGTTATTGTTGGGCTGCAAAATGAACCCTTGAACTTGGCTCAGTGTGATGTGCTAAGAAATTGTAATAATTATATTGCATTGAGAGTTTTTTCTGAAAGCTACAGGCTTTCAAATCCCACAAGTGGTACCTCATTTACAAGCTGATATCCTCTAATTATAGTATAACTTGTCTTAAGAAACTTCACCTTCCTGAGGCGTGGAAACTAGGTTTCAAAGGAAACAACAACCAAAAAAAAATCTAGTCTTTAAGAATGAAAAAAAATCAATATTGCAGGTTTTCAAGACAAACAAAAAAGTGAAACCAATGTTTTGCAAGCAATGATATTGATGGAGGGCTTTTAAGGGAAGAAATTTAGTTCCATTTGACTTGTTTCCTGGCAGCTTCTCATCTTATTGGCATGGCAAATGCATGTGTCACCTGCATCATGTAATCATGCTTAGTTATCATGATGATTTGTTGTAAGAAATTGGCTACTGTAATTAATGCATCACTCTATTGTGACAGAGGTTATTATATGCAATATGGAACTTCACAGAGGAGACAAGTATGCAGACTCTGTACCTCTGGATTTAAGTGTCTAAAAAATTCCTTCATTTGTACGATATCTAAAAATTAGAGCATGTTTCCCAAACAGCCTTGGGAAAGCTAGTTCTGCACTTTTCCTAAGTAGAGGTTTTCATCACAAAAATGTAATTATGATCCTTTTACCCCTTTGTCATTCTTGAGAAATTGCTATTGCTTGCTGCACAGTGAAGCAACTACACTTGCTAAACCTCCAAATTCCCTACCTGAGCCATTTCTGTTTGAAAGGCCTGGAGCAGCTCGCTCTGACACTGAATATAGTAATATTCTGAGCAGAAGGGTGCATTAGATAAAATCCAGAGGTCCTTTCAGACTAAACGTTTTAGTTATTTTGAGATCCAGTGAATATTACAGCCATTGTGCCCTGCATGTGTTGTGATTTATAGAATGTTTTTGAAGTGGAATGATAAATGATGAGTAACAGGAGAAAGAAACCATCCTTCTCTACTTCACATATCCAAGGAGTGTCACCAAAGACACCACAGTCATCCTTGTCTCCCTCTGCAGTTGATAGAGTGACAAAATATTACAAATGAACTATATTGAATAAAGACATCACATATGACAATGAAGACTTTAACTCAAATGTTCTGTTTGGTGGTGAAATTTAAGTGAACTGAAGATTACTGCTGTGTTACAAGTCTTCAAAATGGGACTGTTACAGAGAGGAGCAGATTGAGATGAAGTAGTTTCCATCAATACTTATTTTTCTATCTCTACCTTAACTTCCTGTTACTGTGGATCATAACGTACCTAGTTGCTTGGTGAAGAAAGAATGGCAAATTTTAAAGCATAGATTGAGCAATTACTGAATAAATGCAACTGATTAATTTTACAGAAGGTCATCAAGCTTTTCTCAGTGTAGCATCTAAAAATCAGTTATATTCAACAGTTGCCTAAATTCGGCACAGCCTTAGATCTAATACAGCCTATACAGTAATGGATGGGACTGTGTAAAGGCAAAGCCTCTACAAAAAAGCAGACACATGCATTATTTTACTTAGCTAAAAAGGGAGGAAGGTTAAAGTGGAAAGGAAAAATGTTAAATTATAAATTACTATATATTTACAAGAAATAACTTCTGAATGATCCCTCAAGTTTAGCATTCCAGACATCTTATGGTGCTAGCAAATTTTGTGCATCAGTAGAATTATTAAATATATCTACAACACATGAATGCATATAAATCAGAAATCATTCACTCCAGTGGAATTTATATACTGTGAACATTAGTGTAATTACTTTGAAATTGACCATTTGTAATCTATGTTTTCTATTCTTAAATATGCAATATATGTGCCAATCTACACTTTTAATGCACCGTAAGTAACAGTATAATTTAGTTTAAAAAGTACCTGTCATGGTTTAACCCCAGCCAGATACCAAACACCACGCCGCCGATTGCACGCTCCCCCACTAATGGGATGGGGAAGAGAATCAGAAGGGTAAAAGCTAGAAAACTCATGTGTTGAGATAAAGACAGTTTTATAGAGAAAGCAAAAGCTGTGCACACAAGCAAAGCAAAACAAGGAATTAATTCACTGCTTCCCACAGGCAGGCAGGTGTTCAGCCATCTCCAGGAGAGCAGGGCCCCATCATCTGCAGCCGTTCCTTGGGAAGACAAACACCATCACCCCAGCTGTCCCCCCTGCTCCTTCTTCCTCACATATTATATACTGAGTATGATGCCATATGGTATGGAATATCCCTTTGGTCAATTTGTGTCACCTGTCCTGACTGTGTCTCCTCCCAAGCTCTCATGCACCCCCAACTTCCTTGCCAGCGTGGCAGTATAGGAAACAGAAAAGGCCATGGCTCTATGTAAGTACTTCTCAGCAATAACAAAAACATCTGCGTTACCAACTCTGCGTTCAGCACAAATCCTAAACATAGCCCCATACTAACCATTGTGAAAAAAGTTAACTCTAGTTCAGCCCAAACCAGCACAGTACCACAGTCATACAATGTTGAAGGTCTAATCAATTTTTTCTTTTATTTTCAAGTGCTGTGCATTAGTATTTTGAAATATTAAAAATTTTACATAGGGTTATATTTAAGGGTTGCTTAAATAAATAGCATTCAGTGTGATAAATGGTTAAACAAGAAATCAAGGAGAGACACAAAATTTTATGCAAGATTTTTAGATTTATTTTTTTCCTAAATCAATAACAAGTAACACTACGTCTGGAAAAAAATCCAATGGCAGAATTTAATCCTAAGAGTCAAGTTTTCAAAAATAGCTATCAGGATGTGGCTGCATGAAACTGTAAGTGCATCTGAAGAATTAAGCAAGTTCAAATTTCACAGAATCATAAAATCATAGAGTTTTAGGGGTTGGAATGGACCTTATAGATCATCTAGTCCCAACCCCTCCTGACATGGGCAGGAACAGCTCTCCACTAAACCAGGTTGCTCAAGGCCTCATCCAGTCTGGCTTTGAACACTGCCAGGGTTGGAACATCCACTACTTCCCTGGGCAACCTTTTTCAGTGTTTCTCCAACCTCAGAGTAAAAAGCTTTTTTTCCTAATATCTAGTCTAAATTTCTCCTCCTTCAATTTGAACCTGTTATGCCTTGTCTTATCATTGCAGTTCCTAACAAAGAGTCCCTCTCTGGCTCCTTGTAGGCCTCTTCAGATACTGATAGACTACTATGAGGTCTCCATGAAACCTTCTCTTCTTCAGGCTGAATAGCCCCAACTTCCTCAGCTTGTCTTCATAGGGGTGATGCTCCAGTCCTCTGATCAACTTCATAGCCTCCTTTGCACTTGCTCCAATAGTTCCATGCCCTTCTTATGTTGAGGATACCAGAACTGCATGCAGTATTCCAGGTGGGGTCTTGCAAGAGCAGAGGGGAAGAATCACCTCCAGTAGAGGGTGAGAATTTGAACAGGAATGATTGGTAATTTGTTCATGGATGTAAAAGATTGAATGACATTTCCATACTTGAATAGAAATTGAGTGTGCAAAATATTTTTTAAAAAAACCAAACCACAAAAGATTGAGTTATTCCATAATCTCAGTTTTTCCAACACTTAAGATAGACATCCCACAGAAACTATAATATATTGGCAAAAACTTCTGGGGAAAAAGTAATGCATAGTTTTCAGGGACAGTTGGAGATGATTTGAACTAGAAGAGTGTATAATTTCCTATTTTTTTGTTCATATTGGTAAAATTATCAAAAAGTGAAAAATAATGAAATGTCAGTCACGGACTTAATGGGTTTTAATTCTTTAAAATCAGGGAATAAGACACAAGCCTTTCCCTCAAAGACCATGTTATTTAAGTCAAGAAGGACTTGTAGACAGATGGCACAATACCCATAAAATCACTTAACTTCTTCACTGGTCCCGGAATGACAATCTCCTAACACTGCCTCCTTGACTGTCTCCCAGTATCTGTAGCAACAGCAGAGATTTTGAAGGACAGTTGGAAAGAACTTTGTCTATCTTTACATATCATGTTTTTTGACTGTGGCACACGATTTGCCTTGCTTGAAATAATGAACATCTTGCTTGCAAGTTGAATAATAAGATTCAACTTTAGTACACTTACAAACCAGATAGTTGAAATTATATTCACAAATAGATGCCTAATGAATTTTCCAACTTTGCTTTGTAGGCACCTATCTTTATTTGGAATCTACATACTCTTAACTTTCCATCAAAGTAACTCTCTGAAGCAACATAACTATCATTTATCAGGGTTCTATTTTTGCCTTAACTATCTGCTCATAAAAGTAATAAAAACAATATGCAGAGATTTGACATCCTGATTTTTCTGAATGCATAGGAAAGTGCCTATTATTAAATCTTAGAACAATTAAATTGCATATGCACATTTGCCTATGCTTTCATCCTTTCAAAGTTTTTATAGTTTTTATGTTTATATAGAAATATTCTCTGGTGCTGGCTATTCTTTATTTTACCTCAACATGTACAAGGCCTTTCCAATAGACTGGAATTTTGGTAGTATAATTGCACTTTACAGAGGATCAGGCTCTGTTGTGTAGAACTAGGTCAAACTGGGTACGTATGTTTCTCTATCCTCTACTTTGTAAGAGTCCTTAAAGAATTCCAGTAGGCATAATTCACCTTTCAAAAGTCATTACTAGTTTCTCCCTAATGTATTAGGTTTGTCTAGGTGGTTTATGACTCGTCCATTAATGGATTTTTTGATTTGTTTTGTTTTGTGTGAGAATATTTTTACCTAACACCAGGATAAAGCATGTCAGGCAGTAATTTCTTGGATCATCTTTAGCACCTCTTTAAAAAGAAGTACAATGTTGTCAGCTCTCTCGCTCTCTGGTTTAATAGCTATTTAATGATGAAAGGTCTAATTCTGATTCCTTTGTCGCTAGCTGAAGACTCATTAAATTTAGTGGGAGCAGAATACAATTTTAATTGCACAGTTTTCCTACCAGCACTGCTCATTTGTTCTGAGATTTCACTGGGAATCTTGGACAAATGCCATAGGTGATTGGTGACTTTTTTTAACTTAATTTCTCACATTGGGACATCTCCTTTGCTTACCCATTTGCGTTTAGTTCCAGATAAAGTCTCATATTTTCAACAGTACTTGAATTACATTATGTGATCTCACCTCTACAAGCTCTAGTTAGAGAATGGATGATACTTATTGCTTGACAAGGACCACCAAAAAGAAAATTTGCCACAAGTTATGATTTAGATGAATTTCCAGAGCTCACCGTATTCAGTTCTTAATACATCATAGCAGATTTCAAACATTAGGAATATCTCCTTATGCAGTAAGGTATATTTTAAAATTTAATATTCATCTCCTCATCACATGACATATCTCACTGAGTGAAATTTGTCACTAGGTACTGGTTACACTGATACTGCTGAATACATGAACTCCAGACTATGCTCCCAAAGTCAAACAGAAAAAAATATTCTGTGTTTCTAGTGTGCAGTACTTGATTTAAACTCCTTTGGCCTTTGTGTCATGTCTTTTTTCTTAAGTTTTAATTGCCATTCTGCACTTATGTGGGTGCTTTTTTGCATTTTTTTTGTTTTACTTTTCAGCTTTATAAATAATATGAAGTCTGTATTGCGGCCCACAGTATTACTGCATCATTGCCACAAGAAAATGTGAATATATTACTTTTGTGGGATTGGAAAAGATAAGGAACTTCAGCCAGATATGGGTTAGAAGTGAACTGTCACCTGAATAGAATCCAGGTTTTGTTTGGAAGTCAACGACATGGTGCATCTCAAAAGAAAAATACAAATTAAATCAGAATTCATACAAAGTAGTCAACCAAAAATGTACCTGGTAGTGATATGAAAACATGATACTTGAAAGGTAGACATAGTCATTGTTGAAGGGTTGGATAACTTTTACATGAGCAAACTTTAAAGCTTGGTTTGATGGAAAGTGTGCTAGGCATAGTCCTGTGAAAGTAAAATTTTAAAAGCTTTATTTTCAATGGAACCTGTCAAGTAATACATGCTCCATCTGTGGAAGTCTTCAAGGCCAGGCTGGATGGGGCTTTAAGTATCCTCTCTAGTGTTAGGTATCCCTGTCTATGGGAATAGATGATCTTAAAGGTCTCTTTCAACCCAAATAATTCTAAGAATCTATGATTTGAGAGGATCACTTCCTGCAAGCAAAGCTGGATAGCAACAGTCAGTGTTACGTCACTGGCAGAAATCAAAGATAAGATTGTGCTTGGCATTGCATCATGAGGTCATGCTGGAAGCCCTGTGAACACAGACACCTCTAGAGCCTTCCACAACTTGTCCAGTCACACCCACAAGGAATTCTCTATTTCAATACCAGTTTCACATTTGTCTACTCACAAATTACTGAGATAATCGCATAAACATAAATGACAACAACAACACTTATAGTCACCAAGCAGAATGGTTTGCATCTGACCAAATTCAGTATCAATACTTTGCATGGCCCAATGAAAATTTTTAGATACTAGAGAAGTTATGTCCTTCAATAATGAGGGTAAAGTAAACCAAAACAAAATCTATCAGAATATAACAGAATCTATCAAGACTCTATATATACATATATATATATTATGCATACTTAAGATTAATGTGGGCATAAACTGATATGATGTAGATAGGCACTTAATTCTGCATGCTTTTATTTGTATAAAAACCATGGGAATTGTGATGACTTTAATAAAGTTACTATAGTTACTTTGGAATTAAACAACCTGAAAATGAGCTTCAGAGATGTAGTTTCTTATCCAAGTTGGGCAGAGATTTCTTTTACAGCTCTGAGCATCACACAGAGGCTAACACTTCGCAGGCATTGCTGATGAACATACAAACCAGCTTCTCAGAGGACTTTTATAGTGCTTCTCAGGCAAGGAGCTACTCCTGGGAGTTCATGATATATCCTTTATCTTGCCTAGTTTCATACTTCCTTTGAAAAATGGAAGCAGTAATACTGCTGTGAATGATAAAATCCTCAAACAAACATTTGGGACTTTCCAGACAGTATTTTAAAAGTTTGTATTTGAATCAAAGACAGAAGCTTATTTTGTTAGATTTTGTGCATATTTAAACAAAAAGCTTGGCTTTATCTGGAAGATTTTACAATTTACAAGGGCCACAAGTGGATACAACTGATGAATACATCTTACTGAAAAAGTTACTATTAGTCTAATAAGCAGAGGGCACTGTACTGTCAATACAGAGCTATTCATCTGAGCACCTGTGAATATATGTGCAAGCTATATTAAGGAAGCTAATGAAAAAAAGTATGTACATTTTTAAGGGGAGATGAGGGAATGATATGGAAAGTATGAAGGCATGAGATTAAAGGTAAAAGCTGTGTAATTGCTGCAGTATCAGCAATTGTCAGCAGATTAATAATGTATGTAGAAAATGTGAGCAGGACAAGGTGTGATAATCTTGCAAATAATAGAATCAATGCCATATTTGGTATGTTCTTCTGACAATTCTGTCTCTATTAATTAAGTAAATGTTAATTTTAAATGAATCAAATTAATTAACTCAAAAAAAAGAAAATTCTTTTTCCTGCCACATTGGTTTCTCCTATATAGCTCAAAGCAAAACTGGAAATAAAATAACTATTTCTGACAAACTTCTGTTAAAATAAATATCTCTATTCCAGACCTGTATGCTTTGTGTTACCTTCCAAGTAGACATAAAAAATTCACCTTGAACCATCAGTAGCTTGATATATTTTTATGATATAGCAACTTTTTTCCCCAGTACTTTCTGAGTGAGGGTGAGAAGTGAATGAAAAGCTCAAATGAACTTAGTAATGTTTCTGCTGTTTTCATGACTACTGGGGAAATATTTATCCAATTACAAACAATTAAATAAAATTGGTTTCTTTAGCCATTCTCTGCTAGACATCCTTAATTTCAACTTAATCTAATTTGCATACATTATTTTTATCTTTTATACACAGCAGCCAAGCAGCAGCACTGTGGAAGTCAATCTAAAAGCCTTTTATTACATTACAACTTAATTTCTTATTTATTGCACTTGCTAAATTATATTTTTGAACAAAACTGGCAGCTACTCTCTCAATTGACCAGAATGTTGTATTTTTAATGATTGGAGCTGGAAACAGCTAGAAGCTATTGTTTTAAACATAACCTTAACTTTGTTTGCTTGATAAGTAAATGGCTATGCTGACTGGTAGCTGAACAAGATTGAAGATGGTAGGTAATAACAAGATACTGACATGAATGCCCTGAAGACATATAGTCAAGGTAGCCAAGTTAGAGTCCTTTTATCCTAAGAAATTGCTTCAGGAAAAAGTAGATCCATAATATTTATTTAGTGAATTACACTCTACTGACAGTTGAGATGTTATGGAATAGTCAAACAGATTCCAGTTTGCAGGACACAGAAATAAAGAATAATCAGTTCAGGGGGATATGGTAAACAGAGTAGTCCAGTATGTTCTTCATGTAGACACAATGCAGAGGGGTATATTATTTCCCTGTAATCTGTTATTATTGTTATCTAATATGATTATTATATTCTGGACTACTGAAGAAACAGAGTTTGGTGAAGATCTCAACATAGTTTATGATGTGTACAGTTAAGAATACTGATTGTTTTCCACTTCAGTTTCTCTCTGTTAATTTCTGTGAGTGAATGACAAATGATATGTTAGGTCAAGGATGCATCTTGATTCTTTGCAAATATTGTATCCCACAATCAAGAAAAAAATTGCCTTGTAGCTTTATCCTTAACTGTAAATACAATGAAGACAGTGATTTAGTCCTCTGAGAGTTTGTTTGTGTTTAACCTGTGAGATCTTGTTTCTTGCTGATGATTCATTTATGGATGCTATTGTTAAAACTTCAGTACATTCTGGAATTATTGAAACCTCTTCATCAGACACAGATGTATAAGGTTGAGTATCTACTGTAGTTAGAATAATTCTGTTTGTTTAAATCCTAATTATTTTTATATTTTTATAGAATACCCATTGTTGGATATTTGTATTAATTGAAATACATGTGTGGATTCTAGTATTTCTAATAGCCTCCTCCTTGCCTTCATAGGGAAGTTATCAGAAAAGCAGGTTCCTGTATTTCTACAAATCATATTTAATATTTCACAGAATTATGGCTCAGGGCTGAGCTGCTGCTGAAACAACTTTCTTCAGTTTGCATAATTTTGTATTTCATAAAATTTATTAATTCTAGTGATGGTGCTTTCTGGTAGTAGGAGAAACTCTGAAACATTTAACTTATTAAACAGATAAAATTAGAATCTAAAGTAAGCAATCTGGTGACTATTCTCATACAGATACAGACATGAAGTCTGTAATTATCAACTTCTGAACTGGCCATCTTGTATTCATATGATAGTTAATGTGGAGAAATAAGCACTTTTGGGGTGTGATTAATCTGACCTGGTTTATGTATGCTTCAGAATAGAATAAATTACTCTCTGGAAAGTGCTTAGTCCTTTCCATTTGCTCTAAAGGGAATTTAGGATGACTAATTTAGGAGCCAGTATCTTTTTTGGTGGGTGAATACCATCATCAGTGTTTGCTCCTAAGAAAGAAAGATGCGTATTTTGAGAACAGACATAAGTGATCATTCTCCATTCATACACATTTAAGGAATGAAATGCAGTGCAAATTCATATTTCTTTCTTAATTATTTCCTTTGCAAATTTGTAAATTTGAAATCTTCTTGGATTTGTTTTGGATAAACTTGTATGAATCTTAGAAATTACAGAAATTAAAGACATGATTATAGGATAAGGACATATTTTCTGAACTACAGGATAATTTTATGATCATTCAGTCTTGAAATTCTTGTCTATTTAGTCCATGACTCCAGCTGCAATGCTCTGCTAGAACCAGACTTCAGTAATTAGAATCCTTCTTCCAATTTCCAGTGTTTCAATTTATCCCAGATACATAACTTCAGAGAGACATAGACATTGGAGATTTCTTTGCAGAAAAATAATTAACAGATGTCAAATAAGATCTTATTGAACATTTTTCTCTAAACAATTAAAATTCTCTAGGAAATTGCATTAACTGTAAGGAAGTAACCATATATTTAATCTCTCTTTTCCTTTCTCCTCATATTTCTATTCCTTCTTTCTGTATCTGTTTGAAGGCTTTTCTATTTCTATTGATCTATATTTACCATGGTTATTTCCTTTCTCCCTTTTCTGAGAAGTTACATTTATGATGAAGTATTCTGAATATTAATCAGCTATTTTAAAGTATCGCCTCAAATTTGATAATAGCCTCCACAAAGCCCTGAGCCAATATTTGTGGTATCTGGTCTGGAATGGAGATTTTTAGTTTTATGACATTTAGCCCATCAAAATTTTTTGTGGGTTTTGCCACAGCCTGAAATACAGGTTACTTTTACAACATTAACATGAACATTACATTTAGCATGTACTGCTCCATTATGATTCATTTTTCCTTTCTTTGTAACATTTGTAACACTGAGTCTGTAGCATCACATCATCCATTGAGATTTTTAATATTAAAAGAAAAATCATATAAACTTTTAGATTGACTTGACTGGCACAAGAAAAACAATTAAAAGCAGTGGAAGGCTATTTTGGATGCAATGTGGGATACTGAAAATTTCTGAAAAGGATGAAAAAATATTGCGTATGTATGCAGTGTCTGTATACAAAAATCTGATCCATATGCAGATTTGGGGATAGCATTGCAGGAGATATCTATAAAAATATGTTTAGTGTTTGAAGATGCAAAAATTCTTGGATTTGTTCAAAGACCAGTATTCCTGTGACAATTCTTACAGGAACCATAACATGTGAGAGACAGAAATTAAGACAGGTGTTAACATCTCAAGAATGGATTTGTGGTTAATCCCTTAGATTTTAACTATAGATTATCTTTGTCCCGGGCTAGAGACAGTTGATTTGATGATTGGGTGACCGTACTACTAAGGACATACAGGTATAAAGACCATTAGACTGTACTTCTCAGAGACCAAGGTATCAAAAATAAGATATATATTCATGCAACTCAGGTTGTCCACAATAATTCAAAAGCAATCCTAGTATTTGGTTCAGAAAAAAAGGAATTAAATGAAACAACTTTCTTTTTGGGTTTCTGTGAAAATAAATGTCTACAAGAACTTTAACTAATCTGATTTAGTCATGGTTTGACTAGCTCATTATATTTGCTTCACTACCGACTTTTGATTTACATAAATGTTCACTACAGTTTTAATTGCATTTTCCTTCATGTTACATTTTACAGCTACAATATATGGCTGTAATTGAAAAGGACTTAATTTTTAATCAGGGAAGTTTTATGTAGAAAATTATATATCATTTTAATGTGACAAAAAATTGCTGTGTTGGGTAGAACTCCTGAGATGTAAATGCAGAGACTGCATCTATAAAATATTAGACTGGCAACCAGTATGAGTATAGACAACTGTAGAGAGAGAGACAGTCCTCTTAGCTTCATAAAGAAATGTTTGCTGAAAATATTATACTCCCAAATTTTAAAATGAATATTAGGTCATTGCTCTAACATGCAAGCAATTTTAGAAATACTTAAACCATTTTTTTAAGAACTCAATATAGTTAATCAAAATGATGTCCCAAAGGCAAATTGCTGAACTCACATAGGGAAAAGGAATTTCAGTGATGTTCTGCATCACAAATAACTGCACTAGACTAACCTAAAACTAGAATTGTTCATAGGTTGAAACTGGATATATCTTTCTTTTATATAGAAGTGGCTCCTAGGGATTCGGCTGTCAGTGCCTTCTTCCTCTATTCTGGACAATTCCAGTTGCATTACATGAAAACACCCTTGAATTTCTGACAATGCTTTGAATTATCTTTATCTGTATGGAATCATATACTCATTATTTTACATATACTGTCTAGAGTACACTTTCCCAAGTAAATATTTGGGGGTTTATTGATGAGCTTAACATTTTAATATTACATCTACATTAAACATAATGTATTATTATTATTTCACTTGAAAGTAATTGAGCTTAATAATGTTCAGTATTAGTCAAGACTGGGTTAACAGAACTTTTGATGCACTTACTTTTTGTATAATATAAATATTTATTTTATATCTTTGCAATAGTTTATCCTTTGGACCAAAAATAAACCATTTTTAATATGAAACACCTTCAGAGTACTTTTAAAGAAGCATCCATAAACTAAAGCAAAACTACCCAATAGAGAATTTAGCTCTTTTACGAGTTAAAACCTTTTGAATTTACAATGTATGACCATCGAAATATTGAAAAAAATAATTTGCAGTTCTCTGAAACCAATTCTTAAGAGATTATAGAGTATCTGCAGTGAAACAGAACTGCACAGAATACAATTTCAGTTTTTTCCTACTAATGAAATGCATTCTTTACTCTTGGGGCCTTGTGGAGGTATTATACTTACTAGCCTGATATGTGAAACATGCCAAGAGGAATAACAGCTAAATATTTCCAATAAACAGATCCAATAGCTCAGACAAAATAGACTATGAAATATTTCAATTTTAGGTGTAAAGGAAAGACTCTGGAGAACCTGCTAGCATGCAAGTGTATCACTGTAGTCCTTCCACTGCTCGGAGTTCCCTGAACAAAACCCAGCTATTCATGTTTACATTCAAAATGAGGAGTTTCATTATAAAGATTGTAAGGCAGGCAGATGTGTTATATTAATCACTTAGAATGAGAAAATGAGAGGCAGAAAGATTGAACAGTGACTGCCCTCAGCAAACTGAAGAAATTGATTGCATATTGTGACCTCTCTCTACTTAAGCTGAGGAGAAGAATGAGAAAACACCCTTATTTCATATAAATAACCTCAGAATCCTTGCCTTTTAGATGGAAGCAGCCAACATCAGCCATGAGTACTAAGCAACTATCTTTCAGATATTCAAATTTCAGATGATTACATAACTCATGTAAGTAATAGGGGTGCTGACTGCTCCAACACCCTTGAGCAGCAAGGAGAGCTGAAGATTTTACTGAACAGACCTAAGAACAGAATATTGTAAAATGCAATTTGGGCATAGCTCGAATCTGCAGTACCAAGGGAATTAATTTTCAAGTTGTTTACAAAACATTCATCTCTATCATTCTATCCAGCTGCAGAATATGGAATTTCTTCAGTGCCCATAATTGATCTACCTGAAATTTTGTGTCTTGATAGACATTTGGAGGGCAACAAATTTAGGAAACAGAATATAGTTGTAGAGCTTAATCAACACAAGGGCACAAATACAGGGGAACAAAACCCCAAACCACTACCACCACCTAAAAATCCCCACATGCTAAAAAAAACCCAACAACCTTTGTTCCTAAACTGGAGCATTTAAAACCTGAAATTGATGTATGTGATTTCAGAAACATTGTTTAGAGAAGCTTCTTTAGCCCTTTTTCCTGAGGTCCACCATTTATTTGGTTTATGGATTGCAAGTCATCTGTGTATAGGCCAACACCTAGATGGTGTGTGCTTCTCCTCTGCACATGCACAAGTACATCAGGTCTGCAAGGAAACAGTCTAATGAGGTGAGAAAATTACAGTATCTGATACACACCTATGATGGGCTTAACCTTTACTGTAATGTCTTTGGTTTGCTGAGACCTACAGAGACCCTGCGCTGCCCTGAGCTGGTCACAGCCAAGTCTAGATCACATCAACAAACACTGTGAATGCCTCATTGTTCCCCAATACTGCAGCCAGACAGGGATGCCCTTTGAATCCCAGTTCACATGTGTTTAGGAAAGAGAGGCAGCCATGAAGAATGAAGGTGAACTGAGAAAAACTCATTGTAACCTGCAGTAAAAAAGGGTAATGTGAAACTATGAAGGGAGGAATAGAGGTGGGTGGCTTTTGTCAAACCTGGAGAAGGAAATAAGTGGTTGGGGTTTTGTAAAATATAGCAGGTTTTTACCTAATACCTGAATCAGCCATCAGAATTTGGTGGTGCTTGGAAGGAAATTAAAGATCTCCTGAGCTGAAATGCCTTTGCCCACAATGCCACCATGGTCTTAGATTATTATGCTATAAATACTTTAACATGGAAAAAAACCCAACTTATCCTGCAACTCAAGGCATCCAGCTTAAAATCTGTCACAGTAATTTAAATATGTATAAAAGGAAATAAACCCTCTTTTTTTCTGACATTAGATCCTTTAACAGTTTATTTTGGTTTTCTGTGTAGCTATTTATTCATGAGAATGAGGTAACCTTACTCTCATGAATTTTTGTTCTGCCAACAAAATGTTAATTAAGAAGGTTTTGTTACCTATAGCTCTGTCTACCAATATTGAAACATTGACACTCAATTGTAAAACTTCCATATATATGTTAGCCAGAAATGGAACATTAAAGAAATGGTTTGCCTTCACATAAGTAAGACAGAACTAGTAGTGGCAATGAACATGGAGAAAACTGGGGTACTTAAAAATTTTGGACTCATTGTTTGATGATAATCTCTCTTCCCACATCTCTCAAGCCCCTGAACCTCAAGGCAGAGACTGGGCAACCTGATCTAGTGAGGAGGTGTCCCTGACTATGACAGGAGCTTGGGACTAGATGGTCTATAAGGTCCATTCCAACCCTTAAATTCTATGATTCTGTGATTCTGTAAAATGCCTCAAGTCAGACTCATCTCCAGGCCTGACACAGACCATGGAACAAAACCTTCTGGATGGATTCTTTTGGACTGAAGAGAACAAAGAAAGACCTATGAATGTTATCTATCTATACTTCTGTAAGGTCTTTGATGTGTTTTCCCACAAGGTTCTTCCCTCTACATTGGAGAGATATGGGTTTGATGGATGGACTGTTAGATTGATAAGGAATTGGCTGGATGGCCATGTCCAAAGAGTTACAGTTAATGGCTCAAAGTCCAAGAGGAAACCCAATATTTTCTGGTGTCCTTCAAGGGTCCATTTTGAGACAAGTACAATTTAATATCAACAACATAGACAGAAATATTGAGTGCATCCTCAGAAAGCTTGCTGATGAGTCCAGACTGAGTGGTATGGTTGATGCACTAAAAGGAAGGGATGCCATCCAGAGGGATTTGGATATGCTTGAGAAGGGGCCCATATGAACCTCATAAAGTTCAACTAAGCAATGTGTAAGGTCTTATTCCTGTGTAGGGTCCCACTCCTGTCCTCAGTATCAATATAGTTGGGGGATGAACAGATGGAGACAAGTCCTCAATGTAGGACTTGGGAATACTGGTGGACGAAAAATTGGACATGAGCTGTCAACATGTGCTTGCAGCCCAGAAAGCCAACCTCATTCTGGGCTGCATCAAATTAAACACAGTCAGCAAGCTGAGGCAGGTGATTTTGACCTTCTTTCCACTCTTGTGAGATGACACTTGGAGTACTTCATCCAGCTATGAATGAGTTTTAAGTGACAGATGATTATTTATCCTTTGCTGGTTGTTTGGGGGTTGTTTTCCCCACATATGACATGAATGAAAAAGATCCCATGTGAAGTTAGCCTTATATTTTCTTGTGGTTTAACCCCAGCCAGCTACCAAATACCACGCAGCCACTTGGTCACTCTCCCACAAGTAAAATGGGAGAGAGAATCAGAAGGGTAAAAGCAGGAAAAACTCATGAGTTGAGATAAAGACAGTTTAAGAGGGAAAGCAAAAGCCACACGCACAAGCAAAGTGAAACAAGGAATTAATTTACTGTTTCCCACAGACAGGCAGGTGTTCAGCCATCTCCAGGAGAGCAGGACTCCATCACATGTAACAGTCACTTGGGAGACAAGCACCATCACTCCAGATGTCCCCCCCCTTACTCCTTCTTCCTCCTGCTTTATACACTGACCATGATGTCATATGGTATGGAATATGCCTTTGGTAAGTTTGGGTCACCTGTCCTGACTGTGTCTCCTCCCAAGCTCCCACACCCCTCCAACTTCCTTCCTAGCTTGGCAGTGTGGAAAGCGGTAAAGGCTTTGGCTCTGTGTAAGCTCTGCTCAGCAATAACAAAAACATCCCTGCATTATGAACCCTGTGTTCTACACAAATCCTAAACGTAGCCCCATACTAGCCACTGTGAATAAAGTTAGCTCTACTTCAGCCCAAACAAGCACATATTTACTTGGGCATATATGCAGAATATATATCTACTTATGTACAGTTCGACTGCAGAAAGCAGGTGATGGGTTTTCACACTACTATAAAACTGCAGATGTCATGGAATATCTTTTCTATAACTGTTTCAGTTATAGAAGTTCAGCAAGACGTGAAAGTTTGGAAGCATAGGAATATTCATTTCACAAGAGCTTTTCCAACATAAAGATTATTGTCCTTTGTCCCATTTGAAAAAACAAGCAAGCAAACAAGCAAAGAAACAATCAGGGAAAAAAAAAAACCAACCCAAGAAACAAACTGCTTTCTCCAGGTCAAAGCAAAAAAGAAAAAAAACCCCTAGTTTTTATTTAAATATGCGATCACTGCCTCCCATCTTCTTGTATACATTTGCGTATTTGGCAGATTTATGTTAGCATTCATATGTGATTAAATCAGTGTTTGCTTTCCACAACATTTTTACATTCCTGAAGGTTAAAATTATTAGGTTGACAGAAAGAAGTCTAAATGTCTCCAAATTAGTTATCAGTGATCCACAAATTAAATATTCCGCTTCAGCAGATCATGATTATGCTGGTAAGAAAGAAAAAAATAGCCAGAAGAATGGCAAATCAAAGTTTTATGTTGAATTCACTGAAACTGTTGCTAAGCTATTGCTACTTTGGCAGGGAACGGGCTGGAGAAAGAAGCTAGGTATAGGCATCACAACATTAGTTTCCATAAGCTGAACTCTGTGTGATTTCTGCTCACACAGGCAGGATTAGCATCCCACACTTTGTGCCTGTAGAAGTTCTTTCAAGCTTTATGCAAATCCCCTGACCCTCCAGCCACTGCACATTCTTCAAACGGACACCTACCTTCAAAAGTGACAGCAAGCAATAATGTAACAAATGAGCCTGCAGTCTGCACATGTGCAACATACTTTACCTAGAATATTTGGATGTGATAGAATGAAACTGACCTCTGTGACAAGGACACCTTAATCAAAAGAGCTGGAATCAAAGGGTAGGTGAAGAGAGGGAAGCAATCCTGATGGGTTCCGTGTTTTACCTTAGCTGCCTGTTGGGTTAGGACATTTCTTAATCATTCTGTCAATGTTTGCTGTGTATCCCTTTACTCTCATATTCACATCTTCATGATTGAAAGAATGCTAAAATGTTTTCCATTATCTTATAGTCTGCCATGATTAGACTTGAGGTAGGCTATGCAACACTTTAATGGATATCAGTATTAAAATTGAAAATGCTATGCTTAGTCGTTGCCTCTGCATACCACAAAGTTTAGCCTGATTTAGGCTGTTGTGGGAGTTTGTTCCTTCTTCTAAAAATGACAAGATAAATTTTGCACTTCTTATGCATTTTATACAGTTCAAGAATGAAAAAATTATCGAGAAAAAGAATAATAAAATCATTCATACTGTCTGGCCATTGCAGGTAATGTAGAAATTAATTGTTTCCTGCTTGCTTTTACATGAACACAGTCCACACCCTGTGAAAGCTTTATGGTTTCTTAATTGCAACAATAAAATTTTAGAAAGCATTACATGGTGCTCTTTACATCTGTCTTGACAGGCTTTTGGTAACATATCTTTAAATTAAAGGGGAAAAGAAAATAGAGAAAAACTACTTTTATAAGGAAACAAAATCACTGATTTATGGAAAAGCACACTTCTTACAAATAGGCATTTAAGAGTTGGCCTTGATGACTGAGAAGTTATGAAATAGCTTAATTTTGCATTTCAATGTTTTTCTGAAGAGATAAAATAATTCATTTAGCACACTTTGACACCTTATTTGTGATGAAAGTGTTCAAGATGAATTTTTACAGTAAATATGTGAGGTAAAATGTATAGTTAATATACAGCTCAACTAGCTTTGAGATTATGGTCCAGAGACAGAAAGGGAAGTAAGGATATTAGAATTGTGCTCCAGTTCTGACTGCTAGGTTGCTCTGAGACTTTCTGAAGTCCCTATGGGTTTGCTTCAGTCAAAGCCCTATTGACAAGGCATACAGGAGCCAGAGACGATTGCGTATCTCCTTTTTGTTAAAAAGTCTTCAGTTCTGTGTGTAAATAAAGCATTACTATTGCAGAAAACAATAATTCATGTTATATGTGTAAATAATAAATATACCATATTAGTTTGTGATATTTTTTCCTATTAGATATATTTCATGAAAACTGAAGTGCTAACGTAAGAGAAACAAGTTTCACCAACTATGAAAAGAAGTTCATGCTGCTTCCATGCATATTGAGAACCATACAGTGAAACCAGGAAAAATACACATATTTTAATGACGAAACTAGGAATAATTAACTAGTTGATGAACAGTTACTGTGGTTAGCTAGTTAAGTAACTGGAGTAATTGTCCTGCTGATTAGTATAGTACTTCAGCTTTCTATCATATAAAGAATCCACAGTTTAATATTTCAACTCTAAGTAATAAGAAGTCGTTTGAAGATATTATTAGACCTGAACTATCTCTCTTATTTATTCCCCCCTTTTCATTTCTAATTCTTTCATATTATATGTCATCTTAAAAAATGAAATAAGCTGTATCTTTCCTCCTAATCTTGTTCATCCATTAAGTGGGTGAAATACAGTCATTTAAGGGATCTACATTTTCACAAAACTATTGTAGAAAGGTATTCTGTCTTGCAGATAGATATGTAATAGTAAATTGCAAGTATTCAAAATCAATGTATTGCCCTTCAGAGTAAAAATAAGTTCTTAAAATAATTTTACATTTTTCTGTTCTCTTTGATTTTTTAGTTACAAGTTATTACTACTCAACTAGGTCCTGTTCTTTGCAATAATGCAATATTTTAATTAAAAGATAAAATTGTCACATTTTCTGTTGAGACCTGATGTATAGATTCAGAGAAGAAAATCATTCATCTTTCAGATTTAAAATAAAACTATTCTTAAAAGATAAAAAAACTACTCATAATACAGAGATGTTATAAACACCGAGTATTATTAATATCAAATGTGAGAAAACAGGTTTGCATGTGATTAATTTGATGAATAAACAAATTTGTGTGATCCTTTTTCTTGTAGAGAGGACATAAGTGTGCCTAACAGTTAGAATATAAATTTAAGATTTACCTTTTCTGTAGTTAATTATTATGTCACTTTGTTTTGGCATTATGGCATTTGTTTTGAAATACAGCTAGTGTAATTATGGAAACAAATCCTAAACAGGAATAGCAATATTTGTAATAACAATGTAGAGAAACCCCACATATTTGGAGATTCTGATGATGAGTAAGATTGTACCCCATGTCACAGGCCCAAGAAAGTCAATATTAGCTGCCTTGAAAGTTTTTCCCTTGAAAGATTCTTCTGGGGAAGGAAAAGTGAAAACAACAGCAGAAGCATTAGGAAAAACAATTTCATTTGGGGAGGGTTTCTAAAACTCTTGTTTAGATTCAGTTCAATTTAGTGTCTCACATTAGCAGCTGCTAAATGCCTACCATGTGTCAAAGTATTTAGATCTAATTTAATTTGAATGTCTATCTCTCCACTATAATTAAATGAAGAGCAAGTCAACTTAAAGGAACATTGTGCAGTAGACAAAAATCACAAAAGAAGCTGAATTGCATTAAATAAATTGTAATATTGATCAACATAAAACAGTATTGAGTTTAGTATTGCACTCCATGACTCATTGGTTTAGCTTGCTTTATTAGGGCTGTAAATAGATTGTGAAGGACCAGAGGAATTAGAATTCCATTGAAGAATATAGCATTTTAGTTTGAGAAAATGAGTCCTTGTTTATTTTGGTACTGTAAGCTTTACTCCAGCGCTACACCATCAACTCTTGAAATTATCTTCCTTTGGAAAGTGTGTACTAGTATTTTAGTGTGTACTTGTATTCTAGTGTGTACATAGCAATATATTTTCATAGCTGTCACAAGTCACTTTAGAAGAAGAACAGAAGTTCATGAGTTAAGTGGACTTGCTGAGATTACTGGTTTTGTTCTTATAAGGACTGGTGCCATCTTACAGGTTTGTTGTGAAGTTTAGCAGCATAAGCATCATATAATGATGATAACTTCATCATCAGATCATCATCTGAGTGGCATAGCTCAGTGAGTTGTCATCAGTGGAGTGGAATCCAGTTGAAGGCCAGTAGTCAGTGGCATTCCCCAGGATCAGTACTGGGTCTAATCTTATTCAGCTTGTATATCAATGACCTGGATGAAGAGATAGACTGTACTCTTGATGAGTTTGCTGATGATACAAAACTGGTGAGAGTGGCTGGCACAATGAAGCGGGACCTTGATGGACTGGAGAGTTGGGCTGAAAGACACCTAAATGATGTCCAATAAAGGCAAGTGCTGCACCTGCAGAGGAATAACCCTGAGTACCAGGACAGGTCGTGGGCTGACCTACTAGAGAGCAGCCTGTGGCTCTTGGTGGATGACAAGCTGACCCTGAGACCGCAATCTGCTCTTGCAGTCAGGAGAACTAATGGTATGCTGGGGTGCATGAGAAGAGATCTCATCAATACATAGAAATATCTCAAAGGTAGGGGTCAAGAGGATGGTGTCAGACTCTTTTCAGTGTTGTCCAGCAACAGGATAAGGAGTAATGGCTATAAACTAAAACACAAGAAGTTCCACCTCAACATGAATCCATGATAGTCAGGTTGTTAGAGCAGTTGTGATCCCACTGGATCCCACTAAGTGAGGGGACACCCTGACAAATCACCTTGAATAAATCAAAAGTTACTAAACATTTTTGGGATCAAAGATTGATAGATCTTGACCTTAAGCTGTGTTTATGCTAGCCAATGCAGGACTATTCCCAGAGAAGAATAGAAGCACATGAGTAACTATAGATGCAATATTATACTTCTTCCTCCTTCAGCCTGAAACACAGTCTTTCTTGCAACATGAGCAAGAATAAATTTCACTTCATCCTATTGGAGTCCTGGGGGTGGGGTGGGAGAATTAAATTAGCATAAAACCTCAAACAAGCCTAAACTAGTACAGCTTCTGAAGTCACCCAAATTTATGGAGTACAGGAATATTCATAACAAGTTTAAGAAAGAAGAGAATAATACACAGATTTCCCAAATGTCTTGTGTATGTATGTATTTTTCTAGCAAATATACTGAACAAAATGGAAGAATTGATATTAATTTATTATGACTGAAATGAAAGAACAGATTTGGTAGTACAGCTCACATGGTCAGAATAGTAATTCTTTTTTTTTCACTGCTCAGTTTGATGTAACAATGGTGAAAGAAGTTATTGTATACAGTTGGAAATAATTTCTCCATGGAATGGAAAGTAAATACATTGAAACCTGCTGAAAGGTTGTAAATATATAAAGAGAAAATATCAGGGCTTCTAACACAATGGAAATCTTCTACATATTATCAAAACAAGGTCCAAATGAATGAGATGGTTAACAAAAGAAAGCATAATTTTAGGTAAAAAATGATATCTATTTTGAATAGATAATTGAAAAACATTCATAGTAGAATATACACTGTTCAACAGGTTCTTAAAGCACATTAGGAAGAAATGTTTTGATAAAGAATATTGTACATTTAAAAAGTAAAAAAGAATTTCTGAACTGAATATAACTCATAGAGGGGCAACTTTTGAGAGTAAGAAGATAGGCAAATCTAGGTGACTAAAATATAATTGATAGGTGTATAGCGACCCTGATTTCCTGGATAAATTTTCCCTGTATTCTATGGGTCTACATTCTACCACCATTACACTTTGTTTGGTGTTTATCTCAGTGAAAGAAAGGAGGCAGGCATAAACTTGAGTGGCTGGATCAATTCTTTGGAAGCATCTAAATGCTTTTATAGAACCAGTAAAAAGAAGGTACTAATTTAGATGCACTAGTATTCATTCTGTAGGTTTTCAAAATTATTCCCTATATTTAACATCCCACACCCCCCAAAACCTCACAGAAACAGAATCATTTTAAGCAAAGTTTCCCTTCTGACTAATGCAAAACTAAACACCTGCATCTCTTGTTGTGCTCTAAATAAGGTGGGGTTCCCTCTGTTCTTGTGTTGAATATTAAAGATAATAAACACTGTCTTCTGTTGGGATTTGAAAGTGGGATGTAAAGGTATGCAACCATGGTAAAATAGGAACATTAAATGATGCCACAAGAGTTAAAAAAGTCTATTTCTCTTTTTTCTTAGAGATCTTGTAAAGGTTTTCACTTCATAACCCCTCTTTGCATCTGACTTGTCAGGATCTGCATCAAACTCAAGCATTAGTGGAAAAGATCATAGAACAAAAGCACAAAGTGTAAGATAGGCTGCCAATTAATTTGTAAACAAATCTGCAAAATAAGTATAAATTAGGGGTTTCAAATTCTTTGTAGTATACAAGTCAATGTTGAAACAAAAAAACCTATAAAGTTTAGGATTTAAATTGAGTAACTATTAAAAATATGTTACAAATTGTATATGTGATTATTTTATAATATTCTTGGAAATTACTTCTCTACTGTCTGTTTTTGACCACATTAGCTAATATAAATTAAAGTTACGAGTTATCCCCAAATGTAGTTTCTTTTGTAGTAGCAGCAATATGGACAGGGTAGATGAACTGTCTTTGAAACTGTTCAGTATTACTAATAATGGCAGCAATGAGAAGAAAATTAAAAAGCCTTTGATCAAGAATAGAAAGAAGACAAGAAATTCTTTTTGGTTTAGCACCAATTTTACCCTTGTTCTGGAGAAAAGACGTCTGCTAATTAAAAAGAAGTCAAAAAAATTTATTCCTTCATCTAGAGTTGCAGTTATGCTAATCCATTTTTAGTAGTTTACTATTTCAAAGATATATTTCAATAAACCAGTAGCCTCTTGTTAAAACACTACAGATCTATCCAAATGTCTTGTATGCAGCAAGCTACTGAAAATATTGGAAGAAACAGCATCACATAAATGGTATATATAAAACAATATTTGTACTGGGGTTTAATTTTCTTTTTAAAACTAAGCCAAACATAAAGGATTGAATTAGAGCTATTATTGTTATCTCATGAATTTAAATTAGAATTAAAAATTCCCTATAATGAAATGCTAGTATAATAGGTTAACTTTGACACTGGCTGAGAACTGAATGTCATCCCACTCCTCTATAACTTAAGATTTTAATGTAATCTTTTAGTTAATAGTGAGACTGGGACAAATGCACATATGTATTTTTTTGCCCCACAGTACATGTGAGATAGTTTATCCTCCATAAACTATCCCTTCTAAACTATTATCCCTTCTTCTGAAAAGTATTCTATTTCCACTGGGAAACGTTAGTACAAGTTAAGAGTGGAACAGGGTTTTTCATTTAAATGAAGATACTCCTTTATTAAATTGATATCACCTGTGTTCAAATGTAGGTAAACTTAAAAGCATTTTCTGTACTCAGAGTCTTCCTCTCATCATTTAAAATTGTGGTCCTGAGTGGATGAACTCAGTATTTGGCATAAAAACTTCCTTACGTGTATAAATATCCACTGCTGCTGGTCTAAAATTGACTCATGATCTCAACAAGACATCTCTAGACTTTCTAGTTTTTTTCTGGCCAACTTACTAAGTCTTCAGGCACCCAACATGTGCAGACACTTCCTGAGAATGACAACAGATGATGGGTGTCATCTCTTTTGTACTTGAAACCCATGTATTTTATCTGCAACTCATTTTATTTTCATTTTATTGCTTCCTAAATACATCATCTTGGTGGAAAGCTTGTCAATTACACTGTGAGATTTTACAGTTTAATCTACCTTCTCATGACCAGTCTAAGAGCTAAACTGTGACTCATGACAAGATAAAAACACATTTACTACTATGAAAATGTTGGGAGATACAGTTAAAATTCTAAACTAGATATTGATTTCTGCACTTAGGTCTTGATTACTTTTTAATCTGTAGAAGCACTCTTTAGCACATCTTGATCTGGCATAAGTATATTAAATATCTGGTTTTCTTTCTAGGGCATGCCTGCAATTTATCTAGAACTAGATCATAAATTTGAGCAAATTGTATTATGTTTGTTAATGTTAATGTTATATTTCTATAAATGCAGCCTGAAGTTTCTAATATTAAATGGAGCAATAAAACCCCCCGCAAAACAAAAATGGATGTTTATGAAATTTGCCTCTGCTTGTGCTACTAGATTCTATTACTGTGAAATGTCAGAGGTTTGAATGCTTGTTAAATAACCTGGAATTAGTAAAATTATTATCTTGACATAACTGAAAGGACATATGCAAAGGCAAGTGCATCCCCCTGAAGGACTGCAGAAGAGAATTCATTTCTGGTCCAATGTATGTTGCACTGTCATGTAGTTCAGCTTAAGACAAGAGGAGACAGAAACACAGTTATGCAAAATTCCTGTTTAGAGTAAATTGACCAATAAGAATATAAAAAAATATAGATGAAATGTATTCATTTGGAGTTTGCTTCTGGGAAGGTTACACTGTCCTGTGAAAAGCAAAATGGAATCATTCCTTAACTAACAATAAAGGGAACAATGCTAAGCTGCATTACGAGACTTAAAAAATATTCAAAATTTTTGCTTTACATTTTCCATATATGTGTATATGTCCTGAACATCAGGAAACACTTTTTCACTGTGAGAGTGACTGAGCACTGGAACAGAATGCCCAGAGAGGATAATGAGTCTCCATACTTGCAGGCACTCAAAAGTCATCTGGACACAGTCCTGAGTAACTGACTATAGGTTTTCCTGTCTGAGCAATGGAACTGTTGGACCATATGATCTCTAAATGTCCCTTCCAACTCCAGTCAATCGGTGATTCTGTGATTTGCAATGGGACTTTAAAATTTCCATTAGTGCTTTACTCATTTTCTTCTGAATCTTTTTTTTTTCTTTTACAATGTGTATGTCTTGTCATATTCATTTATTTTAACTGAAAGTAATAGTAACAGATTTCTGTTGGGTTCTGGGTGGCATTTTTCATTCTATTGTCATTTTCACATGCACTAAGGATCCATATTTGAAACTGTATCATATGTATATTAAATTTTCTGCATAAAAGAGAGACAATTTTTGAAAATATTAAGTTTGGCATTCATAATAGAGTCAGTTTGGGACTTTTGAAAATAACAACTGATTCCTTTTGCATCAGGCTGTCTACCCTTCAGAGTTTTCTCAATACATCTGCATCAGGTCACAGAACTACAGTGTGCGATAACTGGTCATCATAGTTTGGTAGGAGCAGGCAAATCACAAATATTCCTAGTTTGTCAAATTGAATTTATTATTGTTTTCCTAAGAATGGATAGAATAAGCAAAAAAAAACAAATAGAAAGTTCAGTACTGGATTATTTTTTAAAATACATTTCAGTAAGATGGAATTTAAAATCTTTCAAGAATACATCTTACTTAATTATCCACAATTGCAACTATTGAGTAGAAGAGCAGGTGAATAAAAGATCAAGTACAGATGAAAAAGACAGTGTTGTGGTTTAAGAATGGTATTCCTCAATTCAGTGTTCTCAATGAAACACCCCAAAGCACATGACACTCAGTCACTTTCCCCTCTCCCCCTGCAGCAGGATGGAGAGGACAATTGGGAGCACTAAAAGATCATGGGTTGAGATAAGAACAATTTACTAAAACCAGCAACTACACTAATAACAGAGTGTACAAGACAGGCAAATGATTCACATGCAATTGCTCATCATGTGGAACCCAGTGCCACACCCCTCACACTGTACTCAGCCCACCATCCTGTCCCCTTTGCATGGAGTGAGGCAGTATAGAATAACCCCAGGGTCCTAGCATGCCCCTCCTGGCTGCTGCAAAAGTCAATCAGGACAGACAGCCAACCCAAATGAAAATATTAGCCCTTTGTGTTCTTATTAACTCATTATATGTGCAGTTTGAAGTTCTTACTTGAAAGGGGTCAGCTTTATCTCATTTTTGAAGATGTTACTGTTGCTCTTTCTGCTTGCAACATAAATGGCTGAGGTGACCTCCACAGACAGGAGATATCCACAAGGAAAATAGATTTGTCAATGGCTACTTTATATGGATCATGTTCAGGACTGAGCAGTGACTGCAGTGGTAAAATTTATCTCTGTGCTTTATAGTCAATGCATATGTATAGGCACCTTTAAGGGGGACAATTCATCTGACTGACAAAAGAGGACTAAGCTGGGTATCTCTGAGTTATGCACATCTAACTGTAGGTGTCTAATGTTAGGGTAGATGAATTTCAACTCAAGTGTCCATGACACCTACAGCAAGTATGTAAAAAAAATAAATTTTACAATTCCTGTGTACTAAAAAATCTCACATTGCTAAAAAACCCCACAACATTGCTGGAAAGCTGTGTGATTTGATTCTTGAGTGAGAGAGACAATGTGTTTTCTCTTCTGAGGTTTAGAGTTTTTGATCTGTGGATAGAAGAGGCCATTGAGAGGGACTAGTTGACAGCTATATGACATTTAAACCGAATTCATCATTTAAGCATCAATGTCTTAAAAAAGGCAGAGGATAAATGTGTCAGTGTTCTGCATATAATGATATACACGATATAATTCCTTCCCTGAGAGAAGAAATCATTTTTTTTAGTAAAACTACCACAGAAAACCTGCATAACTCAATAGAAAGAGTAGCCATTATGTAAAAAATCCAAACCTTTCAGTTACACACTGAAAAACACAAGTCAAAAAAGATGACATTTAAACTTTAAAATGGTGCTGTACATGCGATCTGAGGTTAGAATCCAATAAGCACAAGATCAGCGATTTAATTTTGATGTTCATCATTTGTCACAAGTTGTTACATTTACAGTTCTATTTGTTCTCTAACATTTCAGAGACAAACAAATGAATATACTTATGCTATTCAGACATTTCCTCTAATGTGGCAAATCTTCCTCTAATTTCATGACAGATGAAACTATTATCAGCCACTTCTTTTCGTCCAGTCTGGAGATTCTAGCTCAACATATAGCATGACTCCTAATAGCAGATGCCTAATGACAGGACATATCAACCCTGTCAACAATTTCTTGCTTCAGGTTATATTACATAATTTATTCTGTCAGTTAGTACAGTTTAAATTGGACTAAATGGTGTGACAAGAATGTTAAAATGTGTGTCCAGTAAGACATGCAGGCATGAGGCCAAAGCTAGCAATTGAGACATTCAGTGTCCTGAATTCTGACCTTTTTTAAAAGATAATTCTTAACTTTGCACAAACATATACTCCAGGATGATCCATAACTGAGAGGTTTATGTTTAAAAAATATTCAATGGTTTTTATTTCCTTTTTTTTATTCCATCTTCTTCCCCTACATACACCTTCTTTACTTCATCTACTTGGCTGATGTTTCTGTTAACAAATAAACTTCTGGGAATTGTTTGAAGACTTGGGAATTAATCTAAATCCGAATTTCCTTGAATCTCTCTAAACTTATACCACTAAGAGGAAACAAATACAAGGCCCATGTGTTCATTGAGTTATTTCTTATATATTTTAAACTCCTCCAAAATAATAATGTGCTGCATATAATGTTTATATATATACCACCATCCCTTCAAAAACTAAAACCAAACCAAAAGCCATCATTTTCAGTAGAAGACTGCAAACTGTTCCATCAGAATGGACACACCACTTGTAATCCAATAACAGAGCTGTGACTAGCAAATGTCTCCATGGTGCAGTGGGGCACCATAATACAGGACTTGGCTCTGAAAGAGCTGACTGAATTGCTGGAAGCAGTGCAGATGAACAAGTACCCTATGCACCTCAAAATAAAATATCCCACTTCTTATCAGGACCAATTAAGCCTGTGTTGAGTGCTGTGCCAACATATTTATGCTTCTGGTGGTACCCTGACTAGCCTATTTAGATTCACCTAAGGTATCTCTTTGTAACAGAGTGCTGGGCAAGCATGCAGGCTTGATGCACTTTACACTCACTGAGACAAAAGAAGCACTTTACTCAGTGAAGAACCGCTTACTTCTCCAAGAGCCTGAGACACACAGCTCATTGAAGCTGATGTTAAAACTAGCATTGACTTAAAGGGAATGAGAACCAGACTTCGCAGTTTTCCGGCAGTGGGTATGAAGCTACAGAGGGAGAATAAAGTCAGGGCACAAGCGGTGCAACTGTGGAGAATGAAAACAGTCAAATACTGAATATTTTCTTTTTATCTTCTCCACAAAAGAAAGATGGCCCTAATATAGCTATTAGACTAGCAAATGGGAAACGCCAGCTTCCTCAAGCACTTATTGTTGTCACTAGGCATTTTAATGACTCCATTTAGCACTGCAGCATTTCTTTTGCTCAACACTGACTAATAACATGCTGAGATAGTTACACGCTTTGCAAGTGGAGTTTTATTGAAGAATGGAAAGGTGAATGCCTGGGGATTTTGCTCTTAAAACAGTGGATGACGCATTTTGGATACAATGTTTAAAGAGGAAAAGAAAATTAAACAGGAAAGGTTAGTGAAGGAAGATTAAGGGTGAAGGAGAGAAACAAGGGGAGAGCTAATGAAGGAAATTAAATGGATTGAGAATTACTTTGAAGAGCAACTAGTAGCAGATAATAAATCATGGTGCTGTGAACACACAAAAGCTGAACAATGAAAATAGTGAGGTAGTAGAAATAGCATGGTATGCTTTTGATAAATGTAAGGTGTTATCTGCAATATGCTGAACACTGCAACGTTCCCACAATTTTCAAGCAAATCGCCCAAATGTACCTTTCTTTCTGTTCTCTTTAACGTGGTTCTGTGACATTAGGACATCTATACAGTTCTGTCTGCAGCTCCTGAAAATTCAGGCCCTCAGCAGATGTACTTCTGTCTAACCTATCAGATGCTCAATAGTTCCTTACGTTTGCTAAATACATGTGATTCTGTCCCTAGGAATACAGGAATTGTAGTAACATTGTATTAACACAACCTATGTGTTTCTAATACATAAGGGTACCACTATTACAGACTTAAACCATCTACGTAAGATTTATTCACCTTTTTTAATATTAATGCCTTAGAAAAGGGAAACAACCCAGGCAGTATAAAAAATATATTTGGACTTTACTGCAAATTTCAGGGAATTCTTGAGTACATTAATATTTTAATATTTATGGTAGGCATCTCTATTTTTTTTATCTGTTTTTGTTTCTCTGACAGAATTTTTAAGATTAGTAGTTCAAACACAAAGGAAAACTTTGTAAAAGGACTCTTTACTTCTTAGCAAAACCAATCCTTTTTCCCTGATAATGAATGCATGTCTATGCAAGTATTTTTGTGCAATGTTACACCTGAGAGATTGATGAGTGTAGCAACATTTGATTTATTGTTAATGTTCACCCTAAGTAGAAACGCAGTTTTGCAGATATACAGAATGCTGTTAATCAGTAGTCTGTTCCCAGAATATTCTTCTGTAATTTCTTTTTTTGTATACATACATATCTATATTTACTAGATGTACATATTTATGTACATGTAGGTACTCTATATTCTGTACATATGTACATAATGGTTCTGTAACTGGAGCATTCCCTTTGTTTTTGAAGTACATAGATGTAACAAGACTATTCACAGGCAAGTACAATCTCATTAAGTCCATATTCAATATCAATATAGCCTGCTAAGGTGTTTCAATACTATTTATTGATGGTTTCTTTTGCTGACTGGGTGTGGAGAAAAACTAAGCCAGTCAATCAATTTATACTTCTTTTGGGACAGCAATGAAGGAAGAGGTGATATTTCATTTTGAGGTAAAGAATTCTACCTTAAGCAGCAGTAGCTAAGCAATTAACATTATGACGTCTGTGAGCAGCAGTAGCTTTTTTCATTTGAGGACATTTTGTTTGCATTCTCCCCTTTCAGTCACCCTCCATCCAGATTCAGTGATAACTGCTACATACAGTGTGCCTGCAGATTATAAAAGCAGCGGACCTGGATCATGTGTTCAGCATATTGCTCAAAACAAGCTCTTTCTTTAGCAGCCATAGGAGTGTCTTTTCCTAATTTGTATCTAAGAATTGTGTTGCTCAAATCTACATTTTCTGTGGGATTGAGTCCATAAATTTTAAGTAAAAAAAAAAAGTGTCAGGACTTTTTTATTACAAGAGTCAAGCCCACTTAATCTCATCATAGATCTGTCTCAGCATTTTTTCATATTTTCTGAAACATTTCCCTCTGATAAATGAAATTTCCCAAGATGGAAAGGAGGAATGTTTCACTTTAAAAAGTTTTCTTAGCACAAAGATATTAAATCCTGGTTCCATCCTGCCCATGATAATATCTTGCACAAACAATGCAACATGAATGACAGCGTAAAGCAAAATGATGAAGCTAATTAAAATGTGTATTGTAAAGTTAATTGAAAATGGAAAACCTGTGTACTACACTGTGCGTAATAACTGATACTTACAGATGTTTGAAACAGACAATCTGTTGATACTATTGGATGATCTGCATCATATTTACAAAGAAATTTTAAGTTGGTTTTATTTCTGTGTGCAAAATTTGTGTTGAAAAATTTTTTTGAATCCTGCCAGTTGTGTACAAGCAAAGAGATATATTTAAGAACTGGAAATCCATTTATGCTAGTGCACACATGAAATATGCATATGGAACATTTTTGATACCATGAGCCTGAATGAGTGATCAAACCTTTTTAAACTCAAACTGGACACATCTTTTCAGAAGCTGACACCAAAAGGTCAACGAATTAAAACAAATCAATGTTATAGATTCCAGTTACTTAGTGTTAGATCATTTTCTGAAGAGAGAGCAAGGAACTTTCAACCTAGAAATTTTCTACAGACCTTAACCGAATGAAACTGTAATAACAAAAAAATAACCTCCACAAATTCTATATCTTGCACAGATAGTAAGATACTTTCTACTATACCTTTTGGCTGCATTTTAATTCTCTTTTGGAAAGAGGAATATTTGGAGAAGACTTTATTTCAAGTTTAGCATAATTCTTAAAAAGCTTGTCTTCAAAATTCTTCACAACCCATTTATTTTCATGGTAATTTTATCTCAGAGCTCAGAAATGTAGATTTTTATTTGCTTTGAGCAAATTGTTTTCTTGCAACAAAACAGCAGAAAGCTAAAATATGTTAAAATTCTAAAACCAAAATAAAATAATTGAAAATAAATCAAGAATCCAATATAAAATCACAGGAGCCACCAAAGTCCTGGGAATTTAGGTGAAACTTTTGAGAAGCATGGTTTTTTTTTCTTAAATAGCATAGATATACATGAGCAGACTATTGCAGCCACATTCAGCTTCCCACAGACATTGTTAGATGCATTGGAGAGGCTACGGAAGGACTACAGAGACTACATACATAGTGCTTTTCAGAACAGAAGCATTTTTCGCTACTTTTCATTTACTTAAGGTTGTTAATAGTCATCTGCCCATGAATTAATATTGCTATAGATGGTCACAATCTTCTATAATTCATACATTTCTTATGTGCTCCATCTGAGAAATGTTCTCTACTCTTGATAGTATTGATAGCGTGTGTTTCTAAACACAATGTCCTGTGAGCAGCAGTCTGTAAGGCTGATGGTAGTAGTGTCCTATGTACATATGTTTCTCACTCAGCATTGAAACTGGCTGAATTTGCAAAGGAGAAAGCAGCAGTCTCATCTAACAGCCTGGGACTGAGACCTCTGCATCTCAGGGTGTACAAGGCTAGACTCTAGACTCTAGGAAGAAGAAGTGTCTTGTCCCCAAAGGCTGCTAATTTCAGTGGCTTTCCTAACATCCTTAGAACTCACCCTGGATGGAAATAATTTTAGCTTATCTTTTTGCAGTCATAGAGATTGTTTAGTAGCAGGTAACTACTCACAAAATTTATTACAACTTCAATTTAACTTTGTGTAATCATGTGCTGTAATTCCCAGTGTTAAGACAGCAATTATAGGTACCTACTTGCATGACATAGCTGTCTACTATTGCAGAATAAAATATCATAGCCTCGTTCAGTCGTACCAAGCTTAGGTAGGAGGGTTTTGTATAGGAACACTACAAGAATACAAGAAATTCACAATGAGAATGGAGACAAAATTTACAGTAAAATATACCTTTTCTATCTTCCAGAAACATGCTGTTTGAGGACAATTCCTGCGATTTCCCAATCTCCTTTCTAGCCTGAATTATCCTGTGAATGAATGGACTTATTCATAGCAAATTAAATAGTGAACTGATGGAAAAGCAATATGGAATAATTTAGGTTGCATAACTTGTTCTCTAAATTGTTTTCTTAGTTGGCTAAAGCAAAACATATCTTGAGGCTGTAAACCATCACAGTGAAATGAGTTAAAAGCACGTTCTCAAATATCTGAGTAACACTGTGGTTTTGCTTCATTGGAAGTATTCCTCTTTTCATTCTGATTGCATTCATGTATACTGCAGAGACTTTCCAAAATTCTTTTTTAATTTCATCTTCTGCATTTACAGACTCTTTCTGTTTTATCTACAGAAGATTTGGGCATGCATAATTTCTCCAGTGCTGAAGTGGGGTCATTAGAAGTCTACACATTTCATAAATCAGGAAGTGTCTGTATGACAGCATTATGGCAAGACCTCTTACATAATTTCCATGAAAGTAATATGACCGGGGGTCTCTCTGAAGTGCCTGTAATGCTAATGCACACACAATGGGGAAAAAACGAGGGGAGATAGAGATCTGAGTCTAGACCAGGGGTTGCAATTTCACTAACTTGACAGAGGCATGGAGAGACAGCTCACATGATTGGAGTGCTGCTGCAGATGAGTCACAGGTTCTTCAGGTAGAACAGACCAGGGGAGTAGGAGAGTTGCCTTTTATGTGAACAGAGGGGGCAGAGGGAGTGTGTGGACCTTTGAAAATAAAAATTTTCTTTTTTTTCTTTCCTCATGCCTCTTTGTCTTTCTGTCTCTCTCACCTATGAGTATGATTATTTTCATAGAATCATAGAAATAATAGAATTTTAGTCACAAGCCACCCTGCCATAGGCATTTTGCACAGAGCAGTTATGGAATATCTCTTTTTGAAGATATACAAACCTGACTTCACAATATTGTAGGCAACATGTTCTATAAGTCCATGCTGTAGGAGGAGTGCTGGATTAGACAGCCTCCACAGGTCAGCTTTCTCCTCATACATTCTGTGATTGCTCCTGTAGAGCACCTCTAGCCTGAGTGTGTTTGAAGACACAATTGTCTTCAGATAAGGAAACATTTTACATCGAAAATCTTAATTAATTTTCTCCCCCTTTTTGTTTGTTTTGTTTTGTTTACCCACTTCATACTTAAAGCTTGAAAATGATGTGTTCTTTTGCAATAAATGATACAGAGTAGGCCAGGATAAGACATTTAATTTGAAGAATTTTAAAATTTGTTCTCAACTTGTTTTGCAGTATTATGAGTTGTTTGCTTTAAGGCAAGGCTTTTGCTAGAATGTTAGGAGTGTTTACAAACACATACACACACACACAACACACACACACACACACAGAGGGAAGATTCATTTAAAAATAGAACCAATGGATTGTTTTAGATTGTTTCAGAATTTTGAGCAAGGATCTTTTGGTTTGTGAGCGTAAGAATTTCTAAAAGGCATAATAAGAGTGCAATTTGTTTCACAGTTCACGTCATGTACTAGCAGTCATAATTATTTTTAAATTCCTTTTGTCTTAGATAGACTTCTATTTCTCCTGCAAGCATTTGAATGACAAAGCAGCCTTTCAGTTAAAGTTAGTAGTAAGTTTTAAATGAGGATCAATTTTCAGACATTTTGATTGTCTTTTCACATGCAACAGATCTATTTGTGATTACGGGTAAGTCTTTTAACACCATTGTGTTACGTATTTTAAAAAATAAAGTAATCCAAATGCGAGAGACAGTTTCCTAAACTGTGAAAAGGTAACATCAGAGTATGTTGTCACCAATTTGAGCAACAGTAATCAGTAGAGCAGGGTTTATGAGATAGCTTAAATAACTTTAAGGAGTTTGCTTCAAGCACACAAGTTCAAACTTCATAGGTGCTTAAATTTCCATCATTCCTTCTGTTTTTTTCCAGCTTCTCTTTCAGTGTATTACAGAAATTGTCTCCAGGGCAGAGTGCTCTCAGGGAAGAAAGCAATAAAGAAGGAACATTTCCTAGCATTATGGTAAAACTGTTTATTTCTTAAGAAAAATAAGTTGTATAAATGATTTTGACCTTTCCAAATTTCAGGCTTTAAGGCAAAAAAAAAAATTGCATTTTTAAATTATATGTTTGCACACTGAATTGCCCTATATTTCTGAGCCTCAAGTTGTCTTTCCTTTTCACTACCATGCAGTAAAGTTTAGACTAATACTGTAGTACTCAGTACCTCACTTTACTGTTTGGAGGAGAAAATAAATGAAAGACTTTCTAAGACAGGACTTTCTAAACACTTCTGTGACTTCTGTGAAACTCACTTTAAAAAGAAAATCTGCACTGATCCTTTTTCTAGAACCTTATTTTAGAGCCATTCATGGAAATGACTGACAGCTAATAACTATAATGTTTCCATAATTTTCTGATGCAGTAAATGCCAGTTGTTGCCCAGCCAAACACAACAACTGCTTACTTATCTTTTTTAGTTCCTTCCCTGACATTTCCCCCACCTCAAATATATACACACGCAGGCAAACAGACGCAGACACACACGCCCACACCCACACACCCCAGGCTGGGACATTAATAGACAAACTCTTATGCTAGCTGTAGGATTTAAGTGTAATTTTTTAATTATATACCTCATATTCCCTTCTATCCCAAGTTTTTCTTACGGTCCAAAAAATTAATAGACCAATTTTAAAATTTTGCATGAAAATACATGCTGTAAGAGTTTCATTCGGGAAACTGAAAGTTTTGTATTCAGTTTGACCAATTACAAGGTGCACAAATAATAAATTTTGTGCAAGTACAGAATGTATTCGATTTCAGTAGGTTACACTAAGTAACAGTTTAAGAGAAAAGCTTGAGAAGCTTTCATAACCAGCAACCATAAGAAAGAATGACTTAGGTTCCCTACTCCTGGAAATGGTGCAAAATAGTTTTATTATACATTGATGAATGACAAATATTCTCTTTTTGTTACTATTAATTCTGACTATCTGTTGTGTGCTATTGGGGAAATGTATGGTCAAGATATCTTGTAAAGCTTACAGTAAATGAAGTATACCTTGCAGGACAATGTGCTTCAAAAATTGGATCACCACATTTTGATAATTTTGTGATGGTATCAACACAAATATTTTTCCCCTTCTGTGTTCCTTGAATCCTGGTTTTCAGTGTCAGCAAAAAGAAAGAAACAGTATAACACTGGGATTTAACTTTCAGTCAACACAGGAAAAGATGTAGAGTATAAGGAAAGAATCATAGGGAATAAAAAACAAAACAAGAATGGTTTTTTTTATGGATTTCAGTATTAGTTGTGTTAGATATTTCCAGAAGGAAAACACTTTCTATACCCTATGTAAAAGAAAATACTTTTGTTTTTCCTTTTGGTTTATGTTCACAAAACGTATTTGCCTTGCAATTCTGTCGTAAATGTTAGATTTCCTCACTACAGCAGGTGCTCAAACTAGATGCCTGTTCTTGCCAGTTCCAGTTAAGTTACTTTATCTACTTAACTAGTCCTATGGTAGTTAATAGAGTTATAGAAGAGAAATAAATGCCTTCTACATCATTGATATTCTTCAGTTTATAACTTTTTTTTCCCTCAATTTAAGTTCTCCATTAGCAGAAGCTGAATTGCTCTTTGTTTTGCAGGCAGAACTGTGTTACTAAAGCAAAGATAAGGTTCAGAGTTAATAAGCCTTTTATGTCTTTTATATATAAAACTGACTCATGTCCAAATGTTAGCTCAAGTAACACATTTCCTGACAGTTGGGTATTAAGTTGATTAATGGTTGCTAAGAATTCTGGTTGGAAAAAAACTCTTCCCTAAAAATGCTCCCCATAACAAGGATGATAACAAATAGGTGTAGACTGAAGACCTCTTCACTATGCCCCCCACCACTGTAGAAACATATTCATGGTTAACTACAAAGAGCAGAGAAAATACCACACTTCAGCCTCCATTAGTAAGGGCTTATCCAAATGATTTGTAAGGTTTACAATGGAAAATAATATAACTTCACCTACCTATTTTTTTTTCTCTTAGCTAGCTGCAAAATGATAGTCACTAGCTAATTATGCTTCTAAACAGGCTGGGTCTATGCTGGGTCCACACATGTTTTCTGAGATATTTAGTGTTTTTAACAAAAATGTATTTTTAATACTGCTCAGTTAAAATCATTTGGGGAAAAAAAGCTGTTATCCTCATCAGTAAAGCCTGAGCACAATGACTTTAAGGAATACCAAGTTGTTTTATTCTGCTTGGATTTTGTTTGCATTTTTTATTTTATATTTTTGATTTTTATTTTGTGGGGCTTATACAATTAAAGCTTGATTAAATATTTTGCCTTGTTTTGTTCTTTTTGGTTAAAGGCAACCTTGATAAAAATGTGTTTTTAATCATATAATTTGTTCTACATTCACAGAATATTGCTGGCTAGGAAGAGAAAAATAAAGGGCTACATTTTCACAAAAGTACTTATGGTTGCATACATTCTTTTTCTCTAATTGCTCATTGCGAAAAGTGACAAAGTACTATTTCACTTTTTAATTAAAAAAAAAAAAAAAGAGAGGAAAAAACCCCATTATCCTTTCTCCCCATTTGCCTTCTAAATTGCAAAATAATCTATGCACACAATTCTAGCTGAGACACATTTGAGAGGCTTTGCTCCGCAACAGCAGGTGTGTATCACTTTCTAACAAGTAATAGGAAGCCTAAAGAAGCAGAGGTACAGTTGCCTCCTTGCATATTCACACATGTCCAAACGTTTCACACATATGGTGGCTACAAAGAGAGAAATTGTCATGAAATCCAGTGTAGTGAGCTTCCCAAGGTTACTTTGTTCTTACTGTACAAGTCCTACTCCAGAAAAATATACTTTGCTCTTATAAGCATACTTACAGCTCAGTGAAGGAATAGGCCAGAAATATTACACTCAAACCACATCCAAGGATATAACAATTGTTGCATACCCTCTATTGACTTCTAGTCTTATCACATGCCGTTATAAATCAAGGTTATGTTTTCCTGCTACTTACGTTTGCTGCTTCTTTCATTTAAACTAATGTATCCACTTGATCGTTCATCAATATTGTGAAAATTGCTGCAATGTTTCAGAGTAATTCTAGATTCTGACAGATATAGTGTGCTGGAATGGTTTACAAATGATCACCAGGCTTATTTGTAAAAGCCTTTTCTTTCTACTATCTTCCTCAAACATAATTTCATCTCTATTTGAAGTGAAAGAATAGATGTAGGATAATTCTGTGTATGTTAGAAATGTCAGGTTCCACCAGGTTTGGGGGATTTTGATGTAAACATCAATGGTATTTTTTAAAAAAAATCAAAGAATAATTTTTTACAAATATTCTGTACTTTTTAGAATTGCATTAATAAAACAGATGATTCAAAAGACTGTGCTAAATCCTTTGATACTTTTAACCATGGTGATGATACATTATGTCAGCTATATTAGAAATCTCAGATCCTAGAATCATGTGAAAATGAAGGGTCACTTACTCCAACTTTTCTCACATTACACCAAATTATGTAATTTGCTAAGCTTTTTCTATGAGGGAAAAGAACTGTAGGATTCCAATAACTTTTTTTTCCTGTCCTGGGAAGCCTTTTTACTTTGAGAACTTTGAATATGACTTGTCGTCAGACAATGAAATTCAAGTGTGCATTGACATAGAATATAGAATCTGTGTAGATTTCAAAACAACTGTCTTGTTCTTGGTACATAGCTTGTCTAAATCTCCTTTCTTCTATAGAATATTTTTGCAGGTCTTTCTGCCTATGATGCTGAGGCATTAAATCAATGTAAAAATCTCTGCAGAACTGACATTATATTTATTTATCGTATGTGTTCAAACAGATATACACTCACATATATACATGCAATTAAGGAAATTATTATTTCAACTTATTCATTTTCAGCATATCATGTGTACTCATTAAAGAAGAGGCATGAAATTTCAGACATTAATCTATTAACAACATATGCAGTTTCTAAAGAAAATTAAAACTTCCTATAATACTAATTCAGTGAGAAAAATATTTACTAAAGACAGAATAAAAAGAAGATTATTGTAAACTGATACAGTTGGCTGAAATGGGAAAGAAACATGATCAAGATAGTATAAGTAACTAACACAGGTGGATAAAGTCCATTTGTAAATAATTCTTTTAAGTAAAAACAATAAAACAAACAGATTTCATTTATTGCTCTTAATACTGCCTAGATGCAGGGCCTATGTGCTCTGGCTAAGTTTATATACATTTCTGAAAGATCCCAAAAATTACCACTCACTCAAAAATAACCCCAACAACAGCAACAACAATCCCCACCAGCAAGAATTCCCAACAAAAGAACAAAAGACACAACTGACAATTTTTCATAATCTTACTCCAAATGTGTTTTGCTTCATGTTTCATTGAAGCATTCTGCGAGTCACCATTCTGATGTTGCTGGATCAAAATAAGGGTTTATAACTACTTTTTTAGATGTGTAAAATGCAAACATTTGGATGGTCTATGCTTTGCTTAAACTTGATTCCATTGCTTAAACCTGACTCAAATTTTTCTTTATTGTAGTCTCTGGAGTTTGGTAATGAGAACTTGTAAACACATAGAAGCACACGAACACACATACAGACATTGAGACAGTCTGTAGAATCAAATATATTTTGGCAATTGCCTTCAAATGTGCAGGTAAATAGTAAGTCATATTCAAACCTATCTATATTGTTGACCATTGATTTCTACAAAGCTAAAAGCATATTTGGTTCTCCTTTCTTCTGCTATTGCAGAGAAAGAAAGTTTTCAATAATATATAGAATAATAATAAATATGAGGAAAATAATATTTTTATTTGTTTATATATACTATTTCAGACTACTGTTTCTGAGAATAATGCATAAATATAGATGAGCTTGTAAAATGAAGCTGAAATTTTTGACAAAGAGACAACTTGTCTCTTGTGTTCTCCTCTAGAATTACAATAATATAATCAACCAAACAGGATTGAATTTCAAAATATATTTTATAATCTATCATGCTATTTGTTGTAAAAGGATTGTGTTTCAGATAAAATGCAGTTTAAGAAAACTCATCCATTTCATTGCACTTCTCAGAAAGTGGACTTTCTCTTTAATATATATTTCAATCTGAAGAGCGATGTACTGGTGAAATGAAAACAAATGACACTGCTATCTCCAAAGAGACAATGTATTATTTCAAAATGTATGAAAAGGCCCTTGCTTTGCCCTTAGGACAGTTAAATGCTCAAAGTGAGACAGGCAAGAAAATGTAGTTAACTCATTCAAGAAGACATGAAAAGTGACCCTCCCTTTTTGCTTCAGTGTGAAGAGAAAGAGAGACAGAGGGATGAAGGGGAATGAGGGAATATGTGTGGCGGGGGGGGGCGCATTTGAAGCCTCATTTTAGTCTATGCAAAATGAAACCAGAAGGTCTGAATCAGAGAAGGACACTTGATCTACATGATGTCCAAATGTCAACTGAAAGAAAATAAGACTAACTTGTAACACCACTCACGTCATAAGAGGATGAGAATGTAGTTAAAATTAAATAAGGGTGAAAGATAAAATTATCACACTGATGGTGAATTCAGTGAATAAAAGCCTTATTGTCCAACACAATTTATTATTTCAGGACTGAAATCCTATTTGAAGGCATACATTACCACTAGAATTAAGAAGAAACTTGTTTCATTTTCAGTTTGGGATCAGGCAATTGTTTTATCTGTTGCTAATTTTTTCAGTATTTAAATCTCTCTCTTCTCTGTTCTGAATAATCCATTAACATTTGAATATGTTTTGAGATGTTTCATAGGAAAGTGATATGAAAAACCAACACACATTCTCCTACAAAATGTTGAAAGTAGAATTGATTTAATAGCTTGAATACAAGATGAAGCTTGTTCTGCTTGTGGCAGTGATGTGGTATCAGATATTTCAGGGGAAGGAGAAACCCCACAGAAGACATTTGTGTTTTAAAATCATAGAATCATTTATGTTGGAAAAGACCCTTAAGATCATCAAGTCCAGTTCTAAACCCAGCACCGCCAAGTCCACCAGGAAACCATGTCCCTAAACACCATATCTACTTGCCTTTTAAATACCTCCAGGGACAAGGACGCATCATTATCAATGCCTGACCACCCTTTCAGTGAAGAATCTTTTTCCTTATATCCAATCTAAACCTCCCTTGGTGCAATTTAAAGACATTTTCTCTTGTCCTATTGCTTGATTTCTGGGAGAAGACCCAGACCCCCACATTGCTATAATCTTTCAGGCAGTTGTAGAGAGCTATTAAGATCCTCCTTGAACCTTCCTTCCTCCAGGCTAAAGAACTTCAGATCCATTAGCTGCTCCTTGTAAGACTTGTGCTCCAGACTCTTCACCAGCTTCTTTGGAAGAAGCTTTGCTCTTCTCTGGACATACTCCACCACCTCAATATCTTTGTTGTAGTGAGGGGCCCAAAACTGAACATACTCAAGGTGTGGCCTCACCAGTGTTGGGTAAAGGGTGATCACTACCCTAGTCCTGCTGGACACACTATTCTTAATACATCTCAGGGTGCTATTTGGTTCCATCCAGAGTCAAAAAGGTACAAGATTAATTTAACAATTGAAATAAACCCCCCATTACAGAAGTCCTATCTAATTATATCATAAAGACTTTCCTGAAATTACTCAAACATTTGCATTCCTTAATATTAGCATTTGCAGTACCTCCTCTAGATTCTACTTCTTAAGAAACAAATGACAATTTTTAAATATTATTAGAGAAATAATATATTGAAGCATTTCTTTTACACTACAAATGCAAGTATAACTCATTCACAAAAACTGCTTTTTAAAGTATTATGAACATGTAAGTTGCCTCAGGTCCTAGGTACATATGTATGGGATTCAGTCCTAGTTTCAAAGATATAGAATGCCAAATTGTCCTTGGAAATGCTTAATAGAGATCTGATAAAAATGAAGCCCTAAGATGAAATAAATAATTTCCTACACATATTCATCTTAAAATTGTAGTGCTGTGATTTTCTAATGTACACCATTCAGGAATTACATCATATTCTTTAGAGAGGTTTATATATACTTTTTGCACAGATTATCCGATATTTTCAGTAGTCTATTAACCTGTTCAAGAAAATCCCTGCAGTGTTATAATTAAAGGTACTGATATTTGCTGGACAAATGATAGAAACATGGGTCTTAAACCACAAATAATATAAATGATATCAAGTTTAATCTCAGTATCATGAAGAGAAAAATAAGCATCCAAGAACAGACAAAAGAATGTTGAAAATTAAGAAAGGATGAAACTTTATTCTTCATCTGCTAATTGAATAGCATCTATTAAGGTAACAATAATTAGTCCAAATTGGTAGCAGAATATTTCAACCACCCCTGATGTTTTGTGGCCCTAAATGACCCAGAGCTTTGCACAGTTTCTGTTGAGTTTAGTTCAAGCTGAACAAAAAGAGACAGCTGGCACCGTGCAAAAACCTACTGCAGATGTTTGAAAGTTCATGAAATGTACCTTTGCATCTGTTGGGATTGGACTAAACAACAGATCAAATGACAGTGTGCAAGAAACAAGAAGTGAAAGCTAAGGAACAGAGAATTACAATCCTTGCAAATATTCTAGCTTCACCCCACCTTTATATGGAGAACCACATTGCTTTGTGTCTTGCACTCTAAGAAAGAAAGAAGAGAAGATGGAAATCTGCTTTCATAATGAAAGCAAAATCAGAGAGTGCAGACATCCCAGTCCAGATGCTGAGGATATTGTATGTAAAAGAAAGTGTAAGTTATAATGTATCTCCTAGATAGATGGAACAATCTGTAGGCAGATAAATTACTCCCTATGAGGAGTCAATGCAGAATTGCTCTGCATTCTTTGAATGATTGTAATAAAATTTCCATAATTTCCCCCTATGTGAATGGAGCATTAGAAACACTATGTTTGAAACAGAGTAACCTTTGATGTCCATTTCCCATAAGGAGTTGTGATGGTTTTCTTTCTTTTTTGAAAACTAATCTCACGAGACACCTATATGTTGCAGCTGTGAAAGTCTGTACTTAAATAGTTGCTTTGTCAAATAAAGCATCAGTAAGTCAAATCCATTATCATAAGAATACATTCAACTGATTAGGTAAATTATACAGAGTCTCTGTATTCAGCAAAACCCATGGAATTCCTTTGACAGTGGCATTGTATTTCTGTATGCACACAGCCTCAATAAAAGTGCAGCATTAGAAAACTTTCTTAGTTTTTGATATTTTGCAATAAATAGATTATAAGTATTAATTTCAGAGTTACACAGAGTGCATTTAAACTACTTTCAAGAGCTAAGCACTTTCTAGGTTATTTGGACATTATTTCAACTTAAATCACAACATGAAGCTCTGCAAATAGTCATCCTTTTCAGTGCAGATTGAAAGTGTGAGGTGATTGTTTACAGTGTGTGGAATGTATGTGGCATACAATATGTGGATGTGTATCTTTTCAAGAGCTGAGTGACAAGCATGAGAAATGGTTCTCTGTAGTGATGACTGCACTCCTAGCCCAGATGACAAGTGTGTGGGTATTTCCCTGGAGGGCAGTATGAAATTGAGAATCACAGTAGTGACTAGAGCTAAGCTAAAGAAGAGTACTGCTATTATCTATTTTATGAAAACCATACTTTATGTGTAATCTGGAAATAGATACTTAAACTTTAGATTGATTGCATTTATTTTTACAAAGATCAAGAGACAATACTGCTGTTTCAAAAAAAAAGATGCTATTTTGCACCAACACTTTTTCCTTTGTAACTACACTTTTGTTTATGAAAAGATTTACATTGTGCTGATACAGCCTTTTGTGATATAGATGCACTAAAATTGTGATATCTACACATACATACTTTTTCCACATCAAATTCTCATTTTGACATGAAACCAAGCCCTATATATTTACTTATTGGCTGTATTAATTGATATTGCAAATAATCCTGTTAATAATCAATGTTAATGAAGACTTCTTTATAAGTCATGAAAATTACTATGTGAAAATCATTCAAATACTACAATTTTGAATATTCCAAACTATGTGGGCTTTTTTAAACTGTATTATTTGCACACATTATGTGCAACCATAGATAAACAAAGGCTCTCCTATAGTTTCTCCACGAAAAAGATTGCTGTGGTATTCATATATATACTGAAACAAGTTTGATGAGCAGCCATTCATTTTTTCTTACTCTCGTCTTTGTTCATATCCCTGTACATACACCTGTACCAGAAAGTTGAATAGTAAACAGAGTGTATGGTCGAAGAATTTTCATGCATTTATGGTTTACATGTGTTTGATTTCTCAGCTATACTTTGTATAATTTCATCTGCTTGGTTGAAAATAATATACTCACTAAATGTGCAAGTAATAAATATTTATTTTTACATTTGTATCTAATTCTATACACTAAATTCATTACTTGTGTCTGAGAGGATAAATTTGTGTGCAAGGAGATTTTGAACTAAACTGAACTGTGGCAGCTTAGGGGAATGAATAAACACATATGGCCAGAGAAAAAATTGTGTACTTGTAGAGTGAAATGCCATAGAATGAGGTTTAATGTACCTTTACTCCAATTTTCAGGTGAAATAGGCTGTCATAATTCAAAGTCAGTTCACTCTGAAAATGTGCTAGAGGTGGAAGAGCAAAGTAATTGCAAGAGTAATGGCAAGCACGATGAATAAGATAATTATCACTGAGATTAACTTATGCAAGAAGGGTTTGTTGGGGGGTTTTTTTGGTTTATTGTCAATATTGTTGCTACAGTTACAGAAAGAAATTGATACAATGTTATATATTTATATTAAATTTCCAAAACAGAGAAAAAATTGAATTTATTCTGACTTTCTCTTTCTTGTATTTGCCACATCACCAAATCAAGGCAAAGAAACATGTTTTCTTATATTTGCAGAATGTGGTGATTTTGTCAATCAAAGGTAATTAATTGATTTTAAGAAAAGAAATATCATGCATGAAATTATTTCTGAATTCATGTTATTGATAAAATAAAAAATACTTCTTTTTTTCAGCTTTTAATCGTGTGACCTATGAATACTGAATCAACATAATAAAACTACTGAAGCTCTGTTAGGCACTTAAACCTGGAAGGATAGGCTTTTGGACACAAATTTTCTTCAGTATTTCCTACTGGTATATTATGTTGTATGCAGATAAATGTGGATTAATTTATGAAGGTATTGTTATTTACAAAACTATCAAGTCTGCAGTCATTGACAAGGTTGCAGAGAACCAGATGAAAATTCTAGGCAAAAAGTCTTAGCCATTATACCTTAAATGCATAAGATATCTCTTCCTCTTTGCATGCAGTTCACAAGACAAAAGGGTCATGGTCAGTGCAAGCCTTTTAGTACCAGATAAAAACTCACAAGTCCCAGGTTTGGGCAAGTAGTCTTTCTGTTTTATGGCTCAGCTCCACTGTGAGGTTTCTTTGGGGCTTAGAAAGCTGTCAACAAGATGTTAACGAATTGTATATTAAAACATTACATTCTGCCTCAGTGGACATTCTTCACATTTCATTTTCATCTTTTTAAAATACTGAACTTTGCATTGCATTCAAAACATAAAACCTGGCATTCATATACTTTTATATTAATGAGTTTAATATGTTTGTTAGCACCTTTAATTTCAGCCATCAATTAATGAGTTTAATATGTTTGTTAGCACCTTTAATTTCAGCCATCAGACATCATGCTAATCAATTATTTTTGATGAACTGAAATCTAAACCTGTCAATGAAAGAAAGCATCAGAGAACACTTTAGGAAAAAAGATCCCTTCATCAGAGAAAGTAAATACTTCTGTTCTTTGGCAAATATATCTTAAATTTAAAATACCTTACTTAAACCACTCACCCCAAACCATCTGAATAAAAATAGTTTAAATGTTTGTACATCTTCAAGCTAAACTAAATACTCTGCAAGTTATACATGGCATATTTTATAGTCTAAAGATTATTTATTTTGGATAAATTAGAATATCCCAAAACTGCCTTGTTGATAGTTATTTCCACAAAAGGAATTCTCTATGGATTAAGACATATTTTTATCTTAAATACATCTTATGCACCCAATGAATGCTAAAAAATGTTTTTATTTGCATAATTCTAGAGTTGGGAATACGGTTTCTTTAATCATTCTCCAACAGCCTATTCAGCTTTTCCTTTGAACTGAAGTGAGTCTGCTCCCTATTATACCAGCTCTTGTTGAAAAAGTTTAATGTAAATACCACTGCTAAATTAAGTTCCTCTAATTTTGAAGGATTTGGGCCTCATATTCCTTAGTTTGTGATCTCAGTCGAGTTATGAGGTTTTAGAACAATACTTCAGTAGTCTTAAGTATCACCACGCTGCAAAGCAGCCAGATGGCCTGTCCTTTTTCCTGCCATTTCCTGTATTCAGCTACAGCAAGAGATCTGCTTGTCTAGAAGAGGGAACCTACAAGACACTAGTAGTTGTTTGGACTGACTGATATTCTCCAACTGACTGCCGTGAAAAACTGAACACTGTTTTCTTTAAAAAAGTACCAGAAGTGGTACAAACCAGCCTTTCCCAAAGAAAAGATTCAGTTCTGCAACAGCAACCTCTTTACATGTTTTTGTCCTTTCTTAATTCATACATAGCTGAGGGGATTCTGACTTTTGTCACAGCCAGTTCTTAGAGAAAAGGTCCCACTGCATGTACCCTGAAGTTTTTTGCAAGGCCTATTTCTTTCATGTTTCTGTGATTGCAGTTCTCATAACAACTGGAACAATGTGAACAACCTAGGTAAGTACTTTTTAGAGAAGAGCTAAACTTATACTTTATGTTTCTTTTCAAAACTAAGTATGTGATAACAACTGCTAACAAACCAAAAAGCTTTCTGAATTAAATATCTATAGCTGTGTTGAAGAATAAGTGACATCAATTTATGTTTATAATGATTTAACTAAACACACAGCATTGTCTTTCTGAAGGTTCTTCAGCTTCCATTTGTGCAAAGAGCTGGACTGAAAACAGTGGGAATAAATTGTAAGTGGGCTGCAGGTTTCAGCAAAAAAAGTCATGTACTGAAAGGAGCTGAAGCTGAGCCTAAATGGCCCAAAATGAATTATCCAGCTCTGGAAACAAACCTTTGCCAACGCTGACTTAGATTTATACAAGTAATGCAGACTGTATTAGGAAGATAGAATAACAAGTTTGAGATTTATAACACACTGCTTATTGTTTGCTGGAATATCTACATTAGCCAAAATGCCAACATAGAGACAAAATGACATATATGCTTAAAAATCCGAGATCGAGAAAATAATTGAGTTTATGTGATTTCTAAACCTGCCTACGACTGCAGATGCTTTCCCACTTAGCTTGAGGACAGAATTCCTACAGTTCTTAGAAATGTCTTTCCATTAAGGTAGGCATTAGTCTTTCATTTAACACCAGGGTGCTAGCTGGCAAGGGTGATTCCTGCCTTTGTAATGACAGCTTACGAGTAAGATCAGCCTTGACAAAGCGCATGTACTTTTCCCATCATTTCTGAAAACTGCTAGAGAAAAATCCAACAACGGTTCAGGAACAAAATGCTCTGTCTCCTGTTTTCAGCCTGTATTCGCCAACCTAGAAAGGCACACACTCGGAACTGGATGGCAGTTTACAACTAGTATATTAGCCTGCTGCATCTGTTTCTGACAGTCTAGGGGTACAGCTGCCAAAAGAATCATGAGGACAAGTTTTAAGCAGAGCAGTCTTAAGACTGAGCTTTAGACTATTTTTGCAAAATCAAGATCATCTTACAGTGAGAATGACTTAAATCCCCTCACTTCCTGAACAAGTGTTTTGATTACTATCTTGTTACTCTCTTACTATCTTGGCCAGTATCCTGAGTGAGGGAAATACATTCTAAGTTTGGCTAGATATTTGTACTTTCCCAGGAATTTATGTGAAGGGAAGGCTATTTAATGCCTTTTCACAGGAGGCAACTACTGGTTTTATCTGCACTATGGGCAAATGTGTGTAGACATTTTTTCCAGTATAATTTTGTATGCCAGATAAGGTTCAATTTGAGGCCTGATACATGATGGGGGCAAAGTCACTTTAGTATGTTTGAGGAGACTTCTGCATGGTGCTCTTGAACTTCTACATCCCTGGTGTATTTTAAAACTCTATGTGCTTTGCTGGATTACATTGTCATTCTTGAAATGTCTGCCAGTTTAGCCATATACTCTTTACTTGTTTATTGTTATGCAGTGTCACAACTGTAATACTGCTTAAATTTAATTTGTCTCAGGATTGTATAAAACAAGCAGGAACAAAAAACATAAGTTGCAGTTTTAGACCTATTCTCCATTCAAGATTGATTTGATGTTGAAGTTCCCCAGGATGGTTTATATAACCTAGTTCAGCACTGACACCTTTAACTTTTACAATATGGTCTCTGCTCTCAGCTGGATGAAAAAGAATGAAAAAGAGTTAAATCTGTAGTTTCACTGCACTTCTGTCTTTCTCCTGTATGTACTTAGTACTATCACAGAACTGCTTATATCTAATACATACACAGTAGTCACAAGCCTTTCCCCCATGTTTATTATGTATTTAAATATTAACCAGTGTACTTAAATATTAACCAGTGTCCCTAGATTGCCTAGAATTCTCCAAATTTTCAAAGATATTTGAGGCTTAGACTTTACCACTGGTTTGGTTTTTCACAGCTATGAATTTGAAATAGCTTTTTCACTCAGTAACACACATTTTTAAGAAATTCTAAATAAGTAATGCACATTTTAAAAAGATGGTCTGAGAGCCAAAATAAAAAAGCTCACACAAGCTGACAGACTCAGGGAATGCAAAGCAAATGACAAAGCCCCACATCTGTTTCACACTGCAGTGTAGAGCTATTTCAGGGACAGCTGGTCAGTCTTTCTGAAACTAGTATTTGTAAACAAAGTTCAGAGAAAAATAGAAGCCTACAAATTTCTGGGTATTTCTTCAGGTAATATTTTTACATTATTTGCATAATTTTGAATCTCTGGATATATAATAAACATATATGATTTTTAGCTAATAGATGTTTTTCATTCATGTATGGCTTTCTGAGGCATTTTAGTTTTTAACCTGACAACATATTTTAGGAAAATGCCTGGCTATAAATTTTTTTTTCCTGAATATCTAATTTCAAAGTGGTGAAGTAAGAACAGAGAAGGCATTTGCATTCTTCAGCCTCTAGGATATTTTAATTTTTTTGTGCAAAACACAGTAACTTGATAAGCAAAATGTTCTTTACAGAAGAATTGTGCCATGGATTTGAAGTGTGTGATGAAAGAAAACCGAAATTCTGTGATCTGGGTGAATAGGCAAGCCACACCACCTTAGTTAAATAAGCTAAATCATTCCTTTTTTTATATGATTTTTTATAGGGTCTTCTTTTCAATATATGATCTAACTAATGATGACTAAATCAAACTTCAGGGCCACACAGAGGAAGAAATACTTTGTCTGTTGATCTAACTGTAGTTGTAGACATAAGCAGAAACTGAAATCTTGTGTGTAGACCGCTGAAGATAGTTGGAGGAAGAAATATTTTGATTCCTAAACTGTTCCAGCATGAAGACATAAGAGTTAGTAGATTTTAGCTGCTCTAAGCATGACACAACTTTATACTCAGCTATGCAATTATTTATCTTATTTGCATAGTAGTTTAATATATTCCCAAATCAGAGAGCTGTCCACTTTCACAAAGCAAAAATACTTGGGGCTCATAATTGTGCTAATTAACTCACTCTCATCAAAATATTTATATGACTTAGAAAATCAAGTTCTGTTAAGTTTTGTTTTTCTTAGTCAGGGGAGTAGTTGGTAAATACATCATATATCTTAAGGAAAGGTTGCTAATATTTAAAAGATTGCTTCCTGTATCTTAACAAACCTTCACTAAGTCAGACAGCTCTGTTGTGTACAAAGAGGTCAGGTACTGTAATCTCAGGCAGGGAGGTAGCTATTTCGATAAGGAAGGGTTTTAAAACTAGACTTCTATTTATATTCTACGAGCTCTGTAGGAATGTCTGCATGCTCAATATTGATTACTCTGTGGCTGGATTGTGAAGAATTTGCCCTATCATGTGTCCTTGAGACAGCAACAGAGAAATCCATTTGCCTTATGCTTAACCTTTCACACAGCTGCTGAATTTACTTACTGTGTGTATAGGACTTGGAAAACAAGTATATCCCCATGGCAATAACTGAAATTAAAGAAAACAGATACTGCACCAAGCTTACAAAATCAATGTCACTTACTACATATTGTATAATGTTCAAAATTACATCTCTGTTAAAACTCTTAACAATTCTACTACACTTCAGCTTTTACTAGCACATTCAAATGAAATTATCTAACCATTTTCTGAAAAGCCAAGTGATTTTCAGAATTACAACTGCATCGACTGGATTCCTGTGATATCGCGAGACATGCATACCTATGTATAAATGTGGTGGTCCTGCAGCAGCTTGTTATGTTTGGTGTAATCATAGAATCATAGAACCATCTAATGTTAAGGGATTGGAATGGACCTTATAAATCAGCTAGTCAGAAGGGACACCTCCCTCTAGGCCATGTTGCTCAAGGCTTCTTCCAACCTGGCTTTGAACACTATCAGGGTTAGGGCATCCACTACCTCCCAGGGCAATCTGTGCCTGTGTTTCATCACTCCCACAGTAAAAAGCTTTTTCCTGATATCTAATCTAAATTTCCATTCTTTCAGTTTTTACTCATTATCCCTTGTCCTACCACTGAAGTTCCTAACAAAGAGTCCCTGTAGACCACCATCACATAATGGAAGGTTACTATGAGGTCTCCACACAACCTTCTCTTCTCCAGGCTGAACAGCCCCATCTTCCTCAGCCTGTCTTCATAGGGGAGATGCTACAATCCTCTTATCAACTTCATGGTCCTCCTCTGGACTTGCTCCAACAGTTCCATGTTCTTCTTATATTGAAGGCACCAGAACTCCACACAATATTCCAGGTGGGGTCTCATGAGAGCAGAGGGGGAGAATCACCACTTTTGACCTAGCTAACCACACTCCTTTTGGTGCAGCCCAGGATTCAATTCTTTCTCTGGCTCATGGTGAGCTTCTTATCCAGTGTCACTCCTAAGTCTTTCCCTTCACTGCTCGTTTCAATTACTTCCCTATCCAACCTGTAGGTGTGTCTGGGATTTCCATGGCCCAGATGTAGGACCTTGCACTTCACTTTGTTGAACTTCATGAGGTTTGCACTGGCCCACCCCTCAAGTGCGGCAAAGTCTCTCTGAATGGCATCCCTTCCATCCATCATGTTGACCGCCCCACACAGCTTGGTGTTGTCAATGAACCTGCTGAGGGTGCACTCAGTTCCACTCCCCATGTTGCCGACAAAGATGTTGAACAGTATTGGCCCCAGCACCAATCCCTGAGGCACAGCACTCCTCACTGGGCTCCACATGGACAATGAGCTGCTGACCACAACTCTCTGTGTGAAACTGTCAAGTCAGTTTTTATCCATCAAGTGGTCTCTCTATCAAATCCATGTCTCTCCAATTTAGAGACAAGTATGTCGTGTGGGATAGTGTCAAACACTTTGCATAAATCCAGGTAGATGATATCTGTTAGTCTGACCCTATCCACAAAAGCTGTGGTCCCAATGAGGAAGGCCACAACTTTTTTCAGGTATGATCTTCCCCTGATAAAGCCATGTTGGCTGTTACAAATCACCTGTTTGCTTTCCATGTGCGTAATCATAGTTTCCAGGAGAATCTGCTCCACGAGTCCTTGTATTTGGAACTAGATAAGGCTTCCAACAGTCTTAGAAACACAGCAACAGCATGACTAAGATAAGCCTCACCATGGGAGAAAGCATGCACCCCAACAGGCTGGCAAAGGAACAAGCCATATGCTGGATGATGACAAGAGACTGCTGGGAAGTATTTGACAGCATGAAGGAACAACAAGAGACAAGGGTCAGATTCAACTAAATAAATATTCAGCCTTTGATACACGTATTTAATTTTCATCACTTTCAGGGAAAAATGCTTTTGATACCTGGACCTAACACACATACCTTTGAATAAAGTTGAGTTCACAAGCTTTTAAAATCCTCATATGATGCAAAACCATTTACGTTTATTAGCATTATTTGATGTTGACAGCACAATATTAGGAGTAGTTGAGTAGTTTAATAATTGCTACAGAGTATGAAGAAGAAGTGCCATATTATAATACATATATATGTATGTCTATATATATGTGTCTACGTATTTGGGCAGGTTTTCTCATGTATCTACCTTTATGTAATGCAAGAGAAACAGAATGGGAGATTTATGTATTAAAATGTACCTTCCAATATAAACAAAATACTTGAAAGGTGTTTTGATCCTCTTTATGAAAAGGAACTGTCCATAGAATCTCTCAGGCATCTTTCAAGATTTATTTATGGTTTTATCTGATCTTTTAGACAAATAGTGGATCAAAGAAAACAAAACTTGAGGAAGGCTAACTGGCTGAAAAGAAAGAAGACAAAAACCACACTTCAGGCTTTCATCATTTGAATTTCCAATAGCAATAGTACTGGTGTCTGCAGAACACCTCCTTTGTGTTTCATTTGCAACTCTAATCAGTTGCTGGTGATTCCTTCACATGCTACTATCATTATCATAAGTCAATGTCATTGTGAGAAATAAATGTCAACTTTTTTCTCTTTTTAAGGCTTTCATCATCATCATCATGCATCTCAGAGCATACATATACACATAGGTATATATACCATGAATAACCAACTGTTGATACATTGAGCTTAATTTTGCCATCAATTAAGCTTAATTTCACCTAGGTCTCATCCGACATAGTCAGAGGTGCCAAACTTAACAAAGAAGCATGCCTGTTTTGGGGAGAAGGGACAAGCAAGCCAGTTGACCTGTTCACAAAGTGGAATCGCATTCTCATTCTGTGCAATGGAAGATTTCAAATACCAAATTTATAATTTTGGATGAAGTGGAGTTGAGTCTGTAGTCAAATATCCTAATGTTACCATCATAATGGTGAGGGGGGCACACACTTTAATGAATGAGGGATATAGAGGCTTTGTTCCACCCCTGCAAAAGATCCACAACTTTTGTAAATTAGAGCTGTGACATATTGGTATCTCTACCTCTTCCACATGTATGAGGCAGCAATGAGCATCATCTGTCCTGTGCCTGGTAATATGTCACTCCCATCAGCAAGCCAGCACGCTCACATTAACCCCTTTATAATGGAAATCCCCTCACCACATATCTCATGGTTTTAGACCTCATTCCAACAAAAGTGTAAACCAAAATGTACTGCTGCAAATGTTAAAGTTTTGAGAATTACGTGTTTAATTCTATCTGTATGTCATAAACAAAACCAGAAACACAGAACACAGAGAGGTTCAGTGTCTCAAGGGTAAGTCACTTTGAATTTATCCTATGGCATACAATGAAGTATCCATGAATACAAGACTCTGAACAGAGAATGCTTGTTCTCTGTTTTCTTGGCAAAAGTATTGTAGTGGCAAAGTGGGACCAGTGGGTGGCTGGATCAAAATCAACAAAAGGTGGTAGTGTTCTCATAATGCATAGTTACAGTGCAGTCCACTGCCCAGAGTATCATGTATGACAGAATGCTACAGTGATTTAGAAAGCAACTATCATATCAAACCAAGTAGAAAATGTGAGACAAAGATACCCTGTAAAATAATGTATGCAAAATCCTTCATTTTATTACTTATCTGTAATTGATATATAATCAATTTCCATATGGTTAGTCTGTTATCTTCTCTTGAACTCTGTTACTATTGTCTTTACAGCTGTATGCCTCTTCATCAATTACATCATTGCCACTTTTTCTTCACCATCTTCAGATTCTTCCTTATTTCCAAAATACTGCTCTCAACTTCTCTGCTCAAACAAACCAACTTTAATTCTATCCACAGGATGCAATTAAAAGATTTCTTATGCTTATACCAGTGGTAGATGGGGCATTTTTGTTTTCCTTGTGTGGACTAGAGCCATTCTAAGTTTTTCAGTAGTCTAGGAATAGAGCTTGTTCACTAATTTTTCAACTTCCTGTACTCGTGGCACATTCCTCCAGGTGAGAACTCTAGATCAGTATGATTTTTAATGGTTTTTTTTTTGCCTATATTAGATGTCCCTTGGCTGCACCTAGAGCAAAGTTATTTTTTTCCTAAAAAACCCGACCGATCTCCTATCCAAAGCAAAGTTCAGGCAATACTTCGCTAAGCATTCTTGATTTAGATATCTGACAGTTATCACAGTTTTTCCTTTAGCTCTATATCACACTATAAGATCTTATATGACTGGAATTTTGTAGTAAGTGTAATTACTGTTGTGTGCATTTTTTCATTCCTGAAATTTTTATAGTAATGAGTTTGCAGTTACTTCTCCAACACTGTAACCGGTTGGCACTGTCAACCCCTGTGACTCGTTTGCATCATCCATTTAACGTAGCCAATGACTTTGATCTTTTTCTAATCCAAACACATATTACTGGAATGCAGGGAGCATGCAAATGGAATCAGAAGGCTGATGACAGCAAAGCAAGTTCTTTACTGCGGACAGAAAACATTGTGATGCATGATATGCATGAGTTGACAAATACTGACTTAGAATTCTTGGTGGAGAATATTTTGTGCTCATACTGTTTCTTGGACTTTCACTTTAAAAATTTCCTTTAGTAACTGTTTATCCAACTCTTCTTTCAGCATACATAGAATCTCTAACTTCCTCTAACTTTTGAAAATATCCCTCTCTGGGTGCCCTTTTTGTTTACGTGTTGAATTAATATGCAAAGTCTTCAATTATAGCTGGTTTTGTCATCACATACACTTTTTTTTTTTTCCAATTACCCCAACTCCCAACAAATTCGAAATATAGAGTGCACCTATTCCTTACATTTGCTGGTAGATCTTATTTCGCTTTGATTCACCTTTGCATTCCTACCTCTTATCTCCAAATGATCTGCCATTTCTCAATCAATTTGGGATTGGCATTTTGATCAATGCCAATTGAATTCTGGACTGCATCAAAAGGAGTGCGGCCAGCAGGTCAAAAGAGGAGATCCTCCCCCTCTACTCTGCTCTCATGAGTCCCCACCTGGAATACTGCATGCAGTTCTGGTGCCCTCAAAATAAGGACATGGAACTCTTGGAGCAAGTCCAGAGGAGGGTCACGAAGTTGATAAGAGGACTGCATCATCTTGCCTATGAAGACAGACTGAGGAAGTTTGAGCTGTTCATCCTGGAGAATAGAAGACCTCATAGCAACTTTTCAGTATCTGAAGGGCCTACAAGGGAGCTGGAGAGGGACTCTTTGTTAGGAACTGCAGTGACAGGACAAGGGGTATTAGGTTCAAATTGAAGGAGGGGAAGTATAGGTTGGATATTGGAAAAAAGTTTTTACTGTACTGGTGAGACATTAGAACAGGCTGCCCAGGGAAGTGGTGTCCTGACCCTAGTGGTGTTCAAGGCCAGGCTTGAGCATCCTGGTCTAGTGGGGTCTAGCTAGGCCCATGGTAGGGAAGGTTGGGACTAGCTGATCTGTAAGGTCCACTCCAACCCCTAAAATTCTATGATTCTATGATTCAATTTATAAGATTTAGAGAACTCAGACACCTGCCAAAAATCACAATAGTTCTCTGTGAAACTCACACCACTGCATAACTTTTCAAGTTTCTCCTATCCTCCCTAGAGGACCATATACATCACATCAAATAAAGCAATCCAAGATTTAATATGACCCCCAATTGTCCAATTCAACTACCTTGCGGAAAAAAAACCCCTCATCTTCCTTTCATGCAAAGCAAATGAATTCTTAGTGAAAACTCCATTTTATTTCATTTCGGTTTGTGTTCACGTATCTGCATGCAAATGGAAGTGCGAAAATAATGTGGGGAAAATATAATTTTACTGAACAAAAAGAATCCTATTTTTTACCCAATTCTGCTATGCATACTTATTTTACATTATTATTTTGTTAACTGTTGGGAAGTGCAAAACCATGAACAGAAGTGAAACCACAGTTACTAATTGCATATGTTTTAGAACCAGCTTTTCATTATCTGTCATAATTTTATAGCATATTAAAGGTATTTTTTTCCGGGTACTGCAGTCATTTTCATCATTAGAGAGTATAAGAAGCTCATTAATTACCTTGAACTGCCAAGTTACTTTCTTCCTAAATTACATGCCTATTTCCTATTTTATGTGTAAGACTTTTCAAGATAAAATTTAAGCTTTTCTCTTCTTTTTTTCCTTTTTTTTCTTTTTAAAAGATGCACTAAAGCAACATGATCAGCTTTATAATTAAATGTTTTGACATGAAAAAGCTTATCTGGTTTCCTGAAGAGAGTGGGTGTAGATCATCCGGTTATACAAGAAGACTTTATCATCAAGTACAGGAATATGAATGCAGGATAAGTTATAAATACTGAAATAGCCTTTTAGCATAATTAACAATTTAAATAATGATGGATAAGAGAATTTAATATTTCATTTTCACATAATCTCAAAGCTGAGCTGTCTTCTACCAGATAACAATAAACACTGCTACCGTTAGTACTTGATTTCTTGAGCAGGCAAACAGAAAATAACGGCAGGGTAAGAAAAGGGTCATCAACAAAATAATTTCTGCTTTGAATCAATACTTTTACCTGGTCTAAATGTTTGTGCAGCGTCTGCCTTTTGAGGAAATTATAGTAATCCTGTAAACTGAGCAAAATGAAACAGTACCTCTTAGCATCTTCATTAATGATGACATGATGGCACAGAGTGCACTCTCAGGAATTTTGCAGATGATGCAAAACTGGAAGGAGTGGTACCACCAGATGGCTGTGCTGCCATTCAGAGTGACCTTGACAAGAGGTAGAAATAGGTTGACACGAAGTTCTACAAAGGCAATAACCAAATCCCACACCTGTGTAAGAATAATTCAAGGCATTAGGACAGACAGTGAGGTCAGCTGCCTGGAATGCAGCTTGACAGAAAATGGCTCAGGAGTCTTGCTGGACAAAAAGTTGCCCATGTTGAAAAACAGAATGTGAAAAATATTGGGTAACATCAAGATGACAACTTGGCATCTAGTTAGCTGGATTATGCATTTTGATGACCCATGTGCTGTACTAACAATGTAAACAAAAACAATGGTATTAATATTTGTTAAGGAAAAAGACATTTGTGCAAAAGCTTTGACAAAGAACAGCATTCAAAGTTACCCTTTTTAATAGTGAAAAAATTCTAAAATACATATGAAGAACAGAAATTATTTTTAAGTATGAAAAGCCTGTGAAATACCAGGAATGCAATCTTAAAACGTTTTGGGTTTAATCAGGTATAGATTAGCAGAATCTAGTTTATTATTAAGAGGAAAGGGGGGGGGGAAGAAAAAAGAAACTTTTAGAGCTCTCCTGCATGAGAAGGAAAAAGCCTTTGCAGGAATTTTCTTTTATACTCATCTTTCTTTAAAAGCATTAAATAGGAAATCTCTAAGTGGGCTGTGAACAACTCCAGTCACTGCTCTACATAGTTTATCAGCTACATTACAAACACATGAATTCTAGTAATGCTGGTTAGCACTGAATGATAGTTTCTTGTACTCATTGCCAAGCCAATTTCATCACTACTGCTCCTCAGAAATTTGACCTTGTAAAAGAAAATGTAACTTTATCTTAGTAATAGAAATAAGATGTCATATGGCTGAGCAAATGTAGTGTACTCTGCGAGTTACCACTGAAATTAAAAGTCAAGCTATCAAGTGCAAACCGTCATACAGCTTAATGTAATAAAAATTCTCTTTTCCTGTACCTCCAGAAGGGTTTTATATTTTTTTTTTTTTTTGTGAGGAAAAAGGTCTCAAGAGATATTTCTTATTTACAAAGGCATACACCTCTTATGTGACATTGTGGTAAAGTTACATATAAGGGTATTTTTTCAGATTTTTTGAGAAGACAAATATATAGCTTCAGAAAGCACCTCCAAAAATATTTCCTTCTGTATCCAAATTAGTACTAATGAATCTTCCTTTTGAGTTATACAGTAATTTTATTCACTTTTGACATCTGTTTTTCCCCTATGGAAGATATTTAGGAACAACTGATCTCTCCTAACTCTGGTGATATTAAACATATTGTGCTGGTTTTAGCCGGGATGGAGTTAATTTTCTCAGTAGCTAGTGTAGTGCAGTGTTTGGATTCAGAGTGATAATACCATTAATAATACACTGATGTTTTGGTTTCTGCTAAGTTGCGTTTATTCTAAATCAAGGACATTTTCTTTCTTGCATCTTATGCTCTGCCAGTGAGAAGATACACAAGAAACTGGGAGGCAGCATAGCTGGGACAGGCGACCTTAACTAGCCAAAGGGATATTCCACCCCATGGCATGTCATTCCCAGTATATAAGGAGGAAGGGGCTGACCCGGGGGGAGGTACTGGGTTGTGCTGGTCCACAGGTGGTGAGCAATTGGATTGTGCATCATTGATTTTGTTCTTTTTATTATCCATTAGCATTTTAGCTCATTCTGCTCATTATTATTATTAAACTGTTCTTATCTCAATCTACATATTTTACTTTATTTTTTCTCCTCCCCATTCCTCCGGGCTGGGGGGGGAAGAGGGAGGAGGAGGGAGTGTGAGTGGCTGTGTGGTTCTTGGCTGCTGGCTGAGGTTAAACCACGACACATATTTTGTCTAGGCTAGTTCTTACCATAGCCTCTGCAGTAGTGGAGGTAAACAGGCATCTCCAGAAGGAAGCAATCTCATTTTACAAAAAGGCATACAAGAACACTTTTACCCAGAATGTTTAAAGTTGGGACAAAAAATTACAACATAACAATAGTTATTGTGATTACAATATTATTACAGATCTAATCAATAAATTACCTAAGTTTTAATAGTCAGGACCATTGTAGAAAAAAATACAAAGATGCATATAAGTTAGCCATCTTCTTTAACACTGTGGACATCTCCCTCTCTCTCTCTCTCTGTCTCTCCACACACTGACATATATTGCAAAATTGACAAGGATCACTGGGTAAGGACCAGCAAATTCTGCTGGAAACTATCACAGAAACACAGTATAGTTGAGGTTATCAAGGACCTCTGTAGACCATTTTGTCAGCTAGAGTGGGTTGGTCAGGGCAGTGCACAGTGAGGTTTGGATACCCCCAAGGACAGTGATTCCAGAACATGTCTGGGTAAACTGTTTCATTGTTAGACCTCCTTCAAACTAATTTTTTTTTTTTTATGATTAAGTGGAATTTCTTGTGTTTCAATCTGTATTGCACTGGCCAGCACTGCAAGGAGTCTGACTCCATCTGCCTGAATCCCCCTCCCATCTCTATTTATGTGCATTGATAAAATACACCTGAGCCTTCTTTTTTTTTGAGGCTAAAGTGTTGCAGCTGTCTCAGTGTCTCCTTACAGCTCAGATTTTTCCATTCCCTTAATCATTTTACTGGGTCTAATGCAAAATACAGACACAGTAAAAGGCAGTTACTTCTCAAAACTTCCAGGAGGAATATCTACCAGAAAGATACATTAAACTAAAAAGATGGAAAAATAACTGGATTAGATAAATAGAAAGACATGGGAGAAAAAAAAAGGAGAGCAGAGATGATGTCAGCGAAGCAGATTGAACCAAGACATCATCTTACTCAATGCACTGCCATTGCTTTCAGGCATCTGATAAAATACTGTGTAAGAGCACTGAAGAAAGTCTTTCTCACTCATAAGAATCTGAATAGTAAGTAGAGTTGTACGCATTTAAACTGTGAAGACAGAAAAATAGAAAGAATTTAGAAGCTGGAATATGATCAATTTTAGAGCTACCTGAAAATTATCAACCTTTTCCCACATCTATTTCCTGGGTTGCAAACAGGAGAAGTCTCCGTGTTGTGAAGTCTTTACAAAGATCATAGTCATGCATGTCCAGATAAACTGAGAACGATCATCAGAGGTAGGTGTCATGGGTCTTGCATATTCAGTAACCTATCAGCCTATCATCATAGTTAAGCCTGTATGCACACATACAAAGTCTCTGGCAAGCAGAGACAAAAAGAAAATATATTTAAGCTTAATTAAGTGTAGACATCTAGCAGTAAGCTACTTCTTGCTTTGAATTAATGCCAGATATCATGTGAAGAAATTTAAGAATTTCCATTTCTAATTTCATCTCATTACATCAATTTATCCCCCTGCTTGTTTCCTCAAACTGTTTACAATGAATAGTTTCCATGGATGAATTCTGTTAGAGATTCTTTAGTAAATCTAAGTTAACAGCAAAACCGTTAAAAAGGAACCTATTCCCTGAAATAGTTTGCTTACAAAGTGTACTGTTATGGGGATTGTAAAAACTGCTTTCATTGTGTCCTATTCAGAAGTCTCATGAGAAAATACGTTTTACTGTTTAACGTGCTATATAGTGTATTAATTTAGTTCTCTAGTTCTTCTAGTAACTGTAAATTATTTTCAAACTTAACTTATAGGACAGCAAGTTGTCTTGCAAACAATTCTAGAGGAAATCCAAATGTATCTTAGAGACATGGCTTAAAGGAAAGAACAAGAACCAAATAATTTTATAGAAAAATAGTTTTTCTAGAATAGCAAAATAAAAGGAAGAATTTAATTTTCAAGACTTTTTAAACTTTGGTTGATCTGACTAATACATCCTTAGAGTGGCTTCATTGTCTTACAATAGTCTTCTAAGGCTTCAGTTCTTCTCCTTCAGATCAGAAGGAATTATTGTTTTTTTTTCATTTTTGTATTATTAAGGACATATTTTCAGGTGCTGTTTTATTGCAGTTTTGCTCTCTTCTGTTATAGCACCTATATCTCTTGAACCTGAAAGAAAGTAAAGGGGCATATATGATTCATATTGTCTAAACTGAGTAGCATGTTCATCAGATACTTCATTTGACTCTGTCTAGTTGTACAGATTCTATACATCCATGACAGACATGTTCTTCTATGGGACAGATACAGGCTGAGTGACAGCCAGTAAGAGGTTTTGTAGAGTCCACTCTTGCAACTTGGATCAACATTGAGTTGGCTAAGGTCAGGCTGAGAGAAACCTACTCACTATACAGAAGTCAGTGATACTTTCTAGAGAGAATCAACTTTTACATCATTTTAAATCCTGCACACATTTTCCCCATATTATATTAATTCATTACTTTATCAGCTGTTTTAAACTGCCAATTTAATTTGATGTTAAAGCTATGCAAGTCTCCCAAGTACTCTTTTTAGCGACCATTTTATTGGCTTCAAAAATTAAGCTTCCTTTCAAAGTCATTTATTGTATTGTTTCACTATGATTTCTCAGCTAAAAATCACTAAATATTTTAGTTTGAAAGGCAGTAACCTGTTTCATAGATTTAGATACAAAGATATAGAGACATGTTTGAGTACAATCTTTTCTCTGAAATCAAACCACATGAGGACCAAACAAAATTTAATTGTGCCCAGATGGCACAAAAAGGGAAAACAAAAAGGGTGCTTTATCTTTGATTTACTGATCTTGCCTCTCATAAAAGGTATTACTCATCTTCAGAGAAGTAGGCATAAGAATCTCACATTCCAGTTCTCCAGTGCTCCCAAATGTGTGGTGAATACATTGCATTGACCGGATTCAATGTCTCAAAATATAAATTTAATACTTTATTGTAACACAAACAGAATAATGTCTAAATCATAGCAGGAAATGTATGAATGGAGTTTTTTGTTTTCAGTTTATAAAACCTATGAATATTATACATGAAACAAACTTCACATGTTTTAGAAACAGACTTTGCCTGCATATCTAAAACACATTTTATTATTACTAGGAATCTGACTAAGGAATTTAAACCTTAGAATTTATTATCTATGGTTAATCTTTTTTTCCCCTTACAAGCTAGTTGGAAAGAGTCAGAGTCAAACCAAATAATTTGAAATTACATTCAACCTAAGCCTCTGCTATTTGGCAGATACCCCACAGCCATGAATGCAGCAATTGCCTGAAGGTGATTTAATGGCATATATTTCAGTATGAATCCGAAAAGAAATCACAGTGTATGAAGCAATAAATGTCTTCTATAGCTCAGATAAACATGGCATCTTGCTGAAGACAACACAAACTGCCCTGAGATCTCTACCATTGGAATTATCAGATGAAGCTCTAAAAAAGAAAATAATTTCTTGGCTCAGGAAATGTTTGCTTTAAGAGATTCCTGCTTATAAAGACAATAAAAGCTGGTCATTTGAGACTGAGAAAAGTTTTCAGCACCTGCAAATCAAAAGCTTCACTCTGACAAGAGTTTTAATTCCTGTCCAAGATGGATTTTGGCTGTTTGAAGTTCTGAAAGTTCAGGTCTGTATTCTTACTTGAAAAATGGAAGATTTTCCTGACCTTTAAATTATGTAGTTCAGATAAATGATGTAGATCAGACTAAAAAGATTAGACAATGTTAATGAGGATTCCATTTCTTAGTATTTGCACCTATAAAACAATTTTCTCCCTCTTCAATACTTGAACTGTGAATTATTGCTTGAAATTGATTAATATGTTCACCACTCCCATTATCTATTTGATTCTTCCCCAGAACAAAAATTACTTTTATCATAATATATGCACACCATTGCAGGATCATTTATATGCCTCAGGCAGAATGATGATATAATTTTAGCCAATTCAGATTATTATTCAACTGTCAATTGATACAATTGGGAATGCTATACATTTCACGTGCGATCAAGTGGACCAAGAATACAGCCAGCTCTTCATTACACTGAAAGTATCAAATGGATAGTTCAAAAGCAAAAAAAAAGACCCAAACCAAACAATCAAATAAACAAACAAATAATCTGTGCTAAACAGTTTTATCTGTTGCTTCAAAATATATGACTTCCCTATGTATGCAACAAGATAGGTGATGGTACATATGCATATTGATGAAATACAATTTTCACACCAGTTCTGTGATGCACAGTTTTTGTCAAGAAAAGGCAGAAACATTTTTGACATGGGGACTGGCAGAAAATATGTATTATATGAACAAGGTTTGTTTATTTAATCATAATTAATTTTTACTGCATATAGAACCATGGTGAACCAGAATGTAGCAAAATGGCAATCCTCCAGAGTTGTTCAACATTCAAAGAGCTGGCACTTATAATACAAAATTAGACTGAACAAGTGCATGCTTGGAGAGTGTTGGTACATCTAGTGAAAACAAGCAAAAAAAAAATCTGTGGTCTAGGAACCTGGGATTTCCTAGTTTTCAGGACTTATAGTTCTGCCAAGCACAGTACAAGACAGGTTACTCTGAGTTAAGAATCTGCTTTTGAAATTAAACATTAGTTATTTTAACTGGTGTTCTCTTTATAAAAGTTGTTATACATACACCTCCTCTTCTATGCTATGATTCTTGAGACTTTCTCTTTCCTTCTGTGCACTTTTTCTGATATAGATTTGAAGCTACAATTGTTAAATGTTAATGTAATATATGAATGCTAGTAGGCTATAGATGTTAATATAGTTAGTAACAGCAAATATGGCATTGTGACAGAATAAGTAGATGGTAATTATAGCCATTCTAAGAACTCTTGGGAGCAATGGCATGAATTTAACATTTACTACTCATATAGTGTTCCTATTTTTAGATACCACACCACACACATTCTCCCTGCTACAATTTCCAGCTCACTCATTTTTTTTCTAAATAAGTCATTAACTTTTTAGAAGCTACAAGCTCATAGAGAAGCTGTAGCTTTCTGTCTGATATCTTTCCTGGAAACTGCCTATCAGAAAGCTGTACATTTCCTATATTAATACCTTGAATCTTGCTCTAAATGGAACTCTACTTACATGGTATCTCTAAAATTTCCAATTCCACTTCCTGACTTCAGTATTTCACTCTTCCAGTCAGCTACTCTAAGCCACTTTTTAATTCTGGCTAGTTGCTGCATAAATCTATGTAATCCTGATTTTGTTCTCCTGGTTTTCAAAGTGTTATACATTCACCTACAGGGCAATAGAAGCACCAGATGAGGTATAGGGAGAGGAATTCAGGCACTTTCTTATACTTGTGGTTAACTCATATGATAAGCCTACCTAATCCTTCTCCTGCTGTAGGTGTCTGACTCCCGACTTCTTTCCTATTATCAATATTCATATTCCTTTAACGACTTCTTTCTTAATACTTTCAGCTCTATCAGCTGGCACTCATTTATTCCTTTTAAATAATTTTTGAGAGTATGTTGAATATTCTTCAATGCTTAGTAGAACACAAGTTGGTTACATCTAGGATTTAATCTGCACAGTTTCATTACAAGTCCCGTGTGAACCATATTTCTCAGCACTTGAGGTCCTTGCTGCTTTGTTTTCTGTACTATTTTTATTTGATCTAGCAATAATAAAACCAACCCTCAAGTCTGCGTCTAGTTCCAGCATTCAAAGTTTAGGATATTATGTTAGAAATCTAGTTTCAAGATTAAATTATAGCTTAATTCTGGCTGTGATTTTCCACTGCTTTGGGTCTTATTTATACCTTCTTTAGATGCTGGGTAATGTGATGACTTTGACAGCCTGAATTTCAGCAATGCATAGAAATCTTTACAGTTCTAATGATTTCCCTGTAGAACATCTCTGCGAGTTACCAGTATGCATTCTGAATATGAAAAAAATTATAAAATTTTTTTGATACAATTTACACGGATCACACCTGAGGAGCCCACCAAGGTTATCAATTAGAAAGTGAAATACCTACTCTTTGAGAAAAAGTTTTCATCCCCATAACTGTTAATGATATTAATTTACTTTACCCCTTTTCTCTGTAATTTGGTTGAGATTTTCATGAGGCTATATACCCTACTATGGTTAAAATAATCTTCAGCCTCTCTTCTGCTTCCTTGGTCAGTCACCTAGAGCAAAGAGGAAATTAGATTTGTTTGACATTATTTGATCTTGATAAATCTCTTAGTTGTTTCTTACAATCTTATTATCCTCTTGGTGTTTACAAATGGATTGTCTAATAATCTGTCCTAGTATCTTTTCAGATACCAAAAATGGCTGTAAATCCCAGCAGTGAATCCTCCATATGCACTTTATCTTTTAAAAACACAGATACTGTATTTGCTGTTTTACTGTCTCTTGAGATTTCATTCTTCCTTTGTGAATTTTCCATAATACTTGTCAATGACTCCAAAATGGTTTTGGGTGCCTTCTTTAAATATAGCAAATTTCATCAGAACCTGCTATCTCAAACATCTTTATCTACAAAATCTTTAATCTTTCTTCATTCAGGCCCATTTTTTATTTGTTAAACTTTTCATCACAGTCAAACCCTTCTTTCAAGAATGCTGTTAAATAGAAATTGTCCTTTTTAGTCTTCCATTTTTCATCTGCCACTTGTTTATTTTTCTCTTTTATCACTATATCCTTCTTCTTCCCTTTGCATATTTGATTTTTTCCTCTTTAAATTCATATTCATTTGATCTTATCCTGATGTATACATTTTTGTTTTCATTTTTAATGGTGCCATTTTTTTAAAATGTCAGAATACTTAATATTTTCATGCTGCCATGTATATATATGTACTTTTTCACATATCATTGCATTTCTTTCACATCCATTCTTGCTATTCTGGAAATTACCAGTTGCTTTGCAATTCCTTTTTTTAAAGAAATTTTGCTTGAAAATCCTTCCCCTGTGACCATATCAATATGTTTCCAGAGTCTGATGAAGTGTTTATTTTTTGAACTCTATTGTCATGTTTTTGCTACTATCACTCCTTTCTTATTTCAGAATCATGGGCTCTATCATGTCATTTTCACTTTCACCCCAGCTGTCTTCCACCTTCAGATTCTGAACTACAACTTCCTGTTAGTCAGACTCAAATCTATTGTCAACCCAAAAATGCTAAAAATGCATGAGTAAGAGCCCTAAAACTTGGAAGACTGTTATGGAAAAGACAGTTTTGGCTTCTTTACATTTGCCTTCTGCCTTTTCAGCACCTCGGGTACATTTGGGTTAACTTTTCATGCATTCGTCTGCAGTCATGAGGGCCAGCAACCCGTTGTTGTGGTTTAACCCAGCACTGTGCAGCCACTCACTCACTCTCCCACTAGCAGGACTGGGGAGAGAATTGTAAGTGTAAAAGCTAGAAAACTCATGGGTTGAAATAAAGGCAGTTTAATAGGGAAAGCGAAAGCTTCCCACACAAGCAAAGCAAAACAAGGAATTAATTCACTGCTTCCCACAGACAGGCAGGTGTTCAGCCATATCCAGGAGAGCAGGGCCACATCATGCATAACAGTTCCTTGGGAAGACAAATAGCATCATTCCAAGGATCCCCCCTTTTTCATTCTTCCCTCCACTTTTTATGCTGAGCATGATGTCATATGGTATGGAATATCCCTTTGGTCAGTTTGAGTCACCTGTCCCAGCTGTGTCTCCTCCCAAGCTCTCATGCACCCCCAACTTCCTTGCCAGTGTGGCAGTATTAAAGGCAGAAAAGGGCTTGGGTCTGTGTAAGTTCTGCTCAGGAACAACAAAAACATCTCTATATTATCAACCCTGTGTTCAGCACAAATTGAAAATACAGAACCATACTAGCCACTGGGAAGAAAGTTAGCTCTACTTCAGCCAAAACCAATACACCTGGCTTTTTAAATGAGGAAATAAGATTTTAATCTAATCTTATTCTTAAACTGCATGGCCTTAACATTGATCATCACCAGACTCTTCACAAAATCAGGATTGTCTATATTAGGTCTGTGGACCACTTGTGAAAATGTAGCATTGTGTGAGTATCTGCAATCTCCTGCTGCTGTGTTTGCAATATTTGGTTACTGAAAAACTCCCCTTCTTCATCCATTTTTCATTTATTACACTGAAAAAAGTTGAATCTGTTTTTCCCTCACAAGTAGTTTTTACTAAATTATGTGTCCTAAAGCTTTCAATAAACTCAGACAGTGAAAGCAGTCAATGGTGGCATTAACCTTTAACATAGCATAAAACTTCATGTAATGAAATTAAATAAAACACACCGAATAGTGGTAGGCTCTAATGTCCTGTTGTATATAATTTCATAAAATTCTGTTTTGTGGTTTAATGTCTAAAAAAATTTCCATGTTATAGTATGGTGGTATAAAAGTAATTGTTCCTTGATTGCTCTTAGAGGACTTTTTTATTTTTAATTGTATATGGTTGTAATAGTTTCTGAAACAGTGAATTTGTCCTACTCTATGAATAAATTGTGGCAAATAACTTCTGTTGAGTTTGCTATTCACTCTATGTAACAGATTTTTGCTTTATTTTAAATTACTAGTCAAGCATTTGAAGGCTTGCATCCAATAATGAACCAGTTGGAACAAAATTTGGTTGAATATGGATCACTTTGCAAAGGTCACAAAATTATGATTAGCTTGGAGTTTTTATGTGAACAGTTACTATGTTTATCAGTTGCAATTAGCATACTAAATTCTAAGTGGCTGGACATACAGGCTCTGTCTTTGCTTCAGTAGTTCCAAGTAAATATCTCTACTTTCATTTTGTTTGTACTCTGTCAGGGAATTAAAATGTAATATACAGCCTCATGTCATTCTTCAGTATGAACCCAAACTGCTGCCTGTGGTTTGATCATGTCATACTGATTTGTTTCGCTCTCCATTTGTCCTATGTGTTGCATCAATATTACACCACAGTACTGATGATTCTTAGTACACCCTTTTTATTGGCAAAAGTCACAAGGTTGGATGGGATTGGTATGCAGCCTGTGAAGGTGCTTGCAGAATGGTGAGGACAACAGCCATCAAACTATCAACATTCTCCACAAGCCAAGACAGATATTTTCAGACAGCTAAAGGTGCCTGGCTGGCACAGGTTGCCCAGGGAGGTAGTGGCTGCCCCAACCCTGGCAGTGTTCAAAACCAGGTTGGATAAAGCCTTGAGCAACCTGGTCTAGTGGGAGGTGTCCCTGCCTATGGCTGTGGGGGCTGGGACTAGACAATCTTTAAGGTCCATTCCAACCTGTTAACTTTCTATGATTCTGTGAAATGTAATTCCACAATCTAAGTATAATGAATGAAATAACTGGTGTTATATAACTTCATATTACTGAATTCTCCAGATTTTCTAGTTATTTTTTATTATTGCTCTAGTTATGTTTTATTACTGTTGTTTTCATGCACAAACTAAGAGAAAATTTCCATATAAAAAAATGAAACAAAAAGAAAAATTTAAAGAAGTCACAGCAATATTATTGAAAAATCACAGAATGCTATGAGGAATATTTTTTTCTTTAAAATTCAAGGTACAAAATTGCCATTAAGTAATAGGTACAGTTCAGTTACAAACAGTAGATATAGAAAATATTTATCTTTATAAGACTACCAAATGAAAGAATATTCCACAAACAGATTTATCCTACAGGGATAAAGGTTTGTAAGAAGCATGAGAATATAGTTTAAGCAGAGAATTTAGAAGCCAAAGCTTTCTCTCTCTCTTTCCTCCCTTCTCATTTAGGAAGAACTTTGATTTACAGATTTAACTTAGAATATAAAACTTAAAGCAGGTTTATGCTTTCACACAGCAGTATAGAACAGTGTCCTGATTGACAATTTCTTGCTTCTTGCTTATCTCCCGGCAGCTCTTCCTACAAGTGCTGCTCCCTGCTGAGTCCATCCTCTCCTAGTGAGAATCAAAGCCCCGTCAAACTGAGTTATGGGACACCTCCTGTTTTGAAAAGCCAGGTCAGGCAAACAGAATCAGCAAAGAAGCATATGATTCATATGACTATTTTGGGGCCTGAATGATACTTCTAGGTACTTTGAATGCTATGGAGCAATAGCAGCTCATTTTTCCATCAAAACAAACCCATAAAATTAAGTAATTTATGTAAACTTAGTTTAGTTTATTAGTCTCTGTCATGTGAAAAGGGGACATGTCCTCAAACTCTTAGTATCTGATTAGTCTGTCAATGCTTTAGGAAAGCAGAACCCCTTGTGCCCAACCAGTCTGTCAGTGTCCCATTATGGGCACCCATCACTGAACAGTCTGCTGGATCAGAGGGCAGTTCAACTGTCTTGTTCAGCTACACATACCAACAGCATAAGAGAGACCCCTCAGCAGGTCTCCCTAGTTTATTCAAGTATGCAATCTGCTGCCAGTGACTGCTAGTGACTGTGAAGGACTCACACTAACAGTTTACAGAATAGCACTCTTTATTCATATAATAGAAAATTGTGACAGGTTAAGGTTTGAGGACTGCCAGTGATAGTATCTGACTGTAAAAACATATTCAAAGCAATATATAGACAAGCTCTAATCCCCAATAAAAGTATTCTGTGCACATACGAAATGGTTCTTACCCAATAAGTTTCACTGTGGGAGAGAAGAAAGGATCAGCCTTTTGACTGATCCCAGAAGTCATGATGGAATCTCCACTAACTTGTCCCTATTCCCTACTTTTATACTATTTCTTTACATTGAGGTAAAGCTTGAATGACTGTAGTCATATATACTTTTATTACAGACTGGTGTAAAATTTTCTCACATCCTACCTTGGAGGCAGGTAACTACTGGAGAGAGGTATGCATTAGTATTACAATTAGACACAATAATAAGCCAAGTTCATCCGAGGAGACAGATTTTGCCAGTTGCTGGTTCTGCAGCAAGACATCTCCTATCTCCCTTGGATGACAGCCGCTATGCAGTTTATCAGCTACAAAGTACCATTGAGTTCCTCCCCTCCAAGGATTTCAATCCAGCCTGGCCACTGTGTTTTCACTCCACCCCCTGTTTCACCCCCCCCTTAACAGGTGTTTAAGGTTGCAGATTGCAAACATTTTACCCACAGTCATCTTTCTACAGTCCCTTAACATTAAAATTTGAAGGGTGTTTTGGAATTCTGTGTATATCTCTGTCATCTCTGATAAAGCAATTATTTAACATTGTTGCTTGATACTTTGTATGGTTAATTGTGAAGACATTGAAGAACCTTCACATAATGAAGGAAAGTTTGGGAATTTTTTCTCAAGAAAAAAGACATGTTTTATAAAAATTCTGAATTGGAACAATCATACTCTTTCACAGTATGGCTACTATATGAAAACACAGAATCATTGCTTTCACTTATCCCATTGAAACATTGGAACATGTAACTCTCCACTGAACTCTGAATAGTAGGTAAATACAGCCTTGAAGTGTTAGTAAATTGGTGATGTACTGTAAGTTTTCTTGTAGACTCAGAAGTAATCTGGTAGACTCAGAAGTAATCTGAGAGAAGTCCTAATATACAGTGACAGTTCACAAGGAGATAAAGTGGAAGATAATCCATTGCTCTGTAACTCTTTAAGCATCCTTGGAATGAAAATACATGAAAATCTATTAGTCATGCAACAGATGACCATTAAGTTGGCCACAGTTAAGACTTATATAAGCTTATATTTCAATGTGCCTAACTACCTAGTGTTGCACTGAATACAGGTGTGAATTGCTTGTGAGTTTAACAGAAAATCTAAGACTCATATACATAAACAAATGGGCATTAAAGTTTGCATGTATAGCTAGGTATTGCTTCCAAAATTGGAATCCACTATTGTTGAAGGTATGACTATATAGCTGCAGCCTTGTGCACATCTATTCAACAAAAATGACCCCAAAAATTATTGTTTAATGATCTTGGATATGTGCCTTAGAAAACAATATTGCATGCCTAGTATTCCAGGTGTAGGTTCTCTAATGACAGAAGAAGGTACTTCACAGAAAGAACTGTCTACATGATTACAGCAAGTAGACCAATGAAGTGCAAATGGTTGTGTCAGTCTTTATGATTTGAGTTCACAGATCTTCACATGCAGTAATAGTAACTTTGCATTATCAATACAGTATTAGTAACCACAATCAAAAGTAAAAACACCCTGGTAGGTAGTGACAACCCAAAGTAAAGCATTTATGGGACCATTTAAATGAGTAGCTTTTCTGAAGCACCCATTTTGTGTGCACACGCATGCACTGAAATTATACTACAACTTTTTAAAATTTGTCTTGTACAATAACATTTGGTGCAAATACTCATTGTCATGTGTTCTTCAGTAATGTGACATTTTGAAAATTGTCATTAAAAAAAGATTAAAATCAGTTGTATATTTAAACTCTTAAGAGCACTCTTAGTCCTCTTGCAAAAAGTAGGCATTCTAGCAACTATTCTTGCAAAGAAGTGTCTTACAAAATTAAAGAATGAAATACATTCTTCCAACAATGGCTGATATAACTGAGAAGTCTCCAGGCAAGGCAAACAGTAGTGTGAAGGGAAGAGTGAGAAAACATTGCAAAACTGAGATTAGCCTGAAACTGATTGCATGTGGTATACATTGTAGCTCAGGATACCAGAGAAATGACAGGGGTTTGCTTGGATAGTTTTGATCTAGAAGATATGACTTTCATTTTTTTCTGAAATACAGAAAATACAGCAAATGTAGTCCACTGATAAGTGTAGGTATTGTTTACAATCATACCAATATGATGCAGTGTCATGATGTCATCTTGAGGAAATGTCAGTATCACTCTGATACCACACATGCTCTGTGACTCAAAATAATGATACAGTTTCACTTTTTTTAAAATGCAGAATGGTCAAACATCAGATACAATGAACAGTGAACTTACAGTAACCAATAAATCACAAAACCAGAAGAATTACAAAATATTCTTCATTTAGTGACAAAATCTTAGACACTTCCCCATGGCAATGGAGTATTATTGCTGCATGGATTATGTATCATTCGACATAAACTAAAATATTTTTAATTTTATTTTTTTTCAATTCTGGTTGCTACTCACAATCCACTTTTACTCTTTAACAATATACAATGTTCATTAACAGAAAATTATATATGAGTTTAGAAACATATGTGGAGTTAGAGTTGTTCCAGTTGAAACAAGTCATGCTTGTAGCAGGCCCAGCTATGGTGTGAGGACAGAGAATATTTTGTTCTAAGGAAAGCACTAAAGTTAGAATCCTCACTAACTGGATTCATTGCGTTCTTTCTGTGTGGCTGATCTACCGATAGCATCCTTCTGCTGTGCAAGATGTCTCTGCTGACATCTGATTGAAGTGTCAGATATATTCCTGAGCAGATTTAGTACTCTGACATTTCTTTTCTGATTTTTGGTCACAGCCATCTGAACCCCAGAACTGCAGATAGAACAGCAGTTAGAAATCCAAAAAAAAAACCCCAAAAACCCCTACAGTTCCATAAAAGGTAAAAAAACCTGCATATAGAGTTGCTGTTGAAATATGATGCTTGTTGTCTGTGACAACAAGTAAGAGGACTAAGTGTCTTTTTCACCAGGTGTATATCATGAGATGATGTAAGAGGTACTGCCACATTCTACTACTTCATGTCAGTCATAGAATTTATTCTCTAATTCAAATGATATTTAAATATTATCTTTCTGCCTTACTCTAACAACACCTGTCACTGAAGGACACTAGTCACTCTTGAAAACTTTGGCATAAATTAACTACTTTCACAGCTTTATTCTTATACTTTTTAGATCAGATGTTTCACTCAATTTATATCAGGACAACAACAACAATAGCAGTTATTGATTTGAATTATGAAATTAATATACCTTTCCATGTTAATTTTATTTTCATCCTTTCTTATAATTTGAGTAATGCAGTTTTACTGTATACAATCAGCAAAACTACAGTACATTGGGGCACATTAACTTACTTATTATGACTTTCACACCATTTAACCTTCGTTTTTCCCATGTAATTTTGTTGTTGTTGTTGTGGAGAATGCTTAGTAGATTTACAGTTGCTGTGCAAAATATGCATTACATTTTAGGGTCCTAGCTAGAGCATGTAGGTCTTCACAAAAAATGAACTCAAAAAGGTAATCCATACTGATATGTTTTTAAATCAGAGGGGTGATATGCCACCTCTTTACAGAACATGGTGCACCATTTACTTCTTTGCTGCAAAAATTCAAGTTATTCTGTCTGAGGTCTTGAAGGAAGTTCAGGTAGTTTCACTATTTATTTGATTGAGCTTCTTGTGAGCTTAAAAACAGTACTGAATGGGCAGTCAGCTGGCTTCCTAGAAACAATGAAGTCTGAGTTCACTCATAGTTTCTATTGTATTTCTAATTAAAAGCCCTGGGAGTTTCAATCTAATTGGGGATAATCAATATCCATACCCTTCTTCACCGACCTTTTTATCCCTTCTTCCAGCCAATAGATACATTCCAGCCTTTGAACATTTCCCTCAGCACCTGTTGTAACCTGTTTCTTTAGTCGTTGCAGCAGCAAGTGGATGCACTGAGCATATTTATCTCCAGAGTTAATTTTCCAGCTTTAGAGTGGTCTGAATGTCGCTTGTTTTAAAGTGATTGCTGCAGCAATGGACCAGATCACCAATGTGTGTGAATTATTTCCTTGTAAGATTGAGGCCTCTATATCCTTCCTTCAAGACACCAGAGATTTTATAAATATTGCAATTTATTTATGTATTATGTACTCATCAGCAGAAGGTGGTCATAAGGCTATGGCCTATGCATTATATGCATCCTATGCATTATTCTTTTTTCCATTAGCTCACATGGAAAATAGACTGTAAATATGTATTTCAAACAAAGAAATCAGACACTGGGTAGCAAGATTTGGTCTAAAATTTGTGTATGAAACAGGAAGATTCTG
>NW_008659837.1:2633-15266 GCF_000695815.1 Acanthisitta chloris | reverse complement strand
AGGAATGATGACTTCTAAAGGATATAAAAGATTTGTCCTAAAACTTGTTTGCTGTCACCAAGCAGAATCCTAGAAAGACAATGAGGACTCAGTAGTTGGTGTCCCTTCTCTTCTGTGGCACAAAGAGGTGCTGGCCAGATGCGTAAGCATGTGATTCCACACTGGCTGAGGGCATGCAATTTCTGAAGATAAACAACAGTAGTAAGTAAATTTCTTACTTATAGTTCTGGTAAATAAATACGACCTTCCCCTTTCAGAAGGTCTCATATTAGATTTTGTTACATTAATTTCACAAATCGGGACAATTAGGGATCTTCAAGGAAAGTGTGCATAAGAGCCTAGTATCTATGAGAGTTCGGGTCCGCTTGTTATAGACCTAGAGAGGTATTTAGCTCATTCTAAATTAGGAACATTTTGTCTGAATAACTCTCTTGATTCCATTCATTTTATTGACTAATAATGCATTGACTTAATTCAGGTTCCCAAAAGTAAAAGTTTAATGTGCTCTGAGGTATGATAAATTGTCAGAGAAATATGATAGATATGATATTGGAAGATCTACTGTGCCGTAGACTGACACCTGGAAACCAAAGGAATACTTAGATCATATCAAATGATATGGCATACCTTTGTTTATGCAAATGAATTGAGTAGATCTCTTTTAACTAAAAAGAAAATTAATATACTTCTCTTCTAAATATCTACCTATATCTACATGCTTCCTTTTTTTACAGAGATTAATATCATCTGAGATCACTGATCCTAAAGTAAAGCAAGAGCACATCTTTCAATAGTATGAAATTGAAAATAGTAGTTTAAAACAAATGCATGAATTGATAGGAAAATTTAATAAGGTACAGATTTGTTTTGGTCTTACATGTATTACCACATTTTCACAATGAGCAGACTATTTAGCATTATTACAGATGCAAAACATTAAAGACAAGTGATATACATATCTTCTGTTCATTTCTAAAACTCTGAAAAGAGAAATTATTCCCTGTACTTTAAAATTTAGCTTGTGGGGGCAAAAAGCCACTATAATATATAGAACAACATAAAACCTTAAGGTCTTGAAGGAGAAGTTAATCTTAATGGCTAAAACTCAAAATCCTTAGAAATCAACTTGCAGCAAATCAGTGTTTTCCTTACGTGTCTATTCCTGTTTTACCATTTGAAGGCAATCCCAGGCAAGCACTTTAAATTAATAAAACCATGTGTCTGATACAAGTCTGCAGTATATAATTTTTTCCAGTAAGCCAAGAGGTTTGATTGGAAGAAGTCACTTCAGACTATGTTAAATCACTATGGTCAGAGGAAGAAGGTCTCTTCTGTCTGAATTTGACCTTATTGACCACAAGCATGAGTACAGGACTTTTTTTCTGATATTTTGTTACCATATGTAGTATGAAGTAGTTAGAATTTCAGAAGAGTAATTTGCAACTCTTTTGAATGCTTTCACCAACACTTAATAAATGTTGAAAAGTTGAAATTCTGAATACAATTGGTGTAAAGAGGTTGTCCTACAGAACAGGTATTATCTCAGATCTACTGAAGTAAGGACTTCCAGAACTTACTGAGAAGGAGAAAAGGACAGTCAAGTATATTCATTATCAGTGTAGCTCTGAAAGAAGCTGCAGCAGAGCTGGCATGTAACAAGCTTTTCAAGGTTCAACTGTGGTTTTGACTGAATGAAATTGAAAATTACTTCAATGCAGCATGAAACTCATAAAATGGTTCCAAAAATCTGTATTATTGTACGTATCTGGTTTTGGTGAAGATCAATACATCTTGAGGGAAGAATTAACCCTGAGGAGAAACAGCAGTGTTACAGTTACAGTCTTAGAGCTGGAGCAGATTCCAGGAGGAGAGCAGTTACAGGAATTAAATACAGACCTCAGCACTGTAAGCAAAATACACCTAAATAGATAAAGAAGGCCTTTGCTGCCCAATTAGGATCCCAAACAGCACTGTGTCCCCTCATTATTTCAATCTGGATTGGCTCCTTTTTTGTGATACTACTGTTCTCATCTCTGCTGCTATCTGTCCTTCTGGTTCTTTCTCTTTTGGTGCAAAAAGGATCAGCATTCATCTGTAGCAATTATTCCGTTAGAAAAGGCTAGAAGACCCCACTGTGATTATCTGCTCCTGCCTAAAATGGGAGGAATGTATTTAATTTTTTTTTAGCAAACACATTGCATAAACACAAGACATTATGTGGCTTCCAAAAAGTCCCACAGTGATTTCTCCTTGTAAATTACCAAGTGACTGAAAATAGTTAGAATGATTCCACATTCTTGTTTTCTTATTTTCAGACTTGTTTCTAGTTGAATTTCTCTGCCTTCAAATTCCATCTATTAAATCCTGATACTTTCTGAACTTCTGTCTCCAGCTCTATGCCAACAAGGTAGCTGGCCTAAAGCCAGATGAGTAGTTTAGGTACAGCTCTCTGTTATGCAGTGACACACCTTTCCCAATGAAAGACCTAGACTATTCATTCCCACTCTGTTCTGAACAGAAATGGAGTCTGTCAAAACATCACAATACAAAGCTTTATTGATACATTAAGAAAGATGAGGAAGTACAAACCCATAAGATGACTCACCCAATCACTGATAGCAAAAAGAGGATCATAAGTGATGTCATGTCTCCAGTGGGCTATCAGTGACCCTTAGTATGAGGGTCATCTGGCAGCATAGAGTTGAGTTGTGACACACCTGGTCTACACAATGGTAGCATGATCTTATAGAATCACACCTTACATGAATAATGTGGGAGGCTTCCTGCCTACACTACAGGTAGCAGTTAAGGGGCAGGATGTCAGGAAATAGAGTGACCAGATAGCACTCTGAACTTAAAAGGATAATTATAATTTTTCCCAGACAATCCACTTTTTCAAGATTGAGTTGTGACACACCTGGTCTACACAATGGTAGCATGATCTTATAGAATCACACCTTACATGAATAATGTGGGAGGCTTCCTGCCTACACTACAGGTAGCAGTTAAGGGGCAGGATGTCAGGAAATAGAGTGACCAGATAGCACTCTGAACTTAAAAGGATAATTATAATTTTTCCCAGACAATCCACTTTTTCAAGATTACAGTGCTTTAATTAGAAATGACAGGATTCTGCTTCACATGCTGAAAGCTGATCTTGAAGCATTTCAAGTGGGCTAAGAGATATTTCTTCACTGAAAATATTAGAAGAGGTAGTTTCTTGAATGATTTTCATTATACTGATGATGAGATGGGTATTAATTTTTCATGCCTAAGAGAAATTTTCAACTTCCTTTAAGAAATATCAATGCCATCAAATAACTTCTGGGCTCATAAGTTTTGGGGTTGTTTTGGTTTGATTTTAAAATACAAATTGCAATTATTTACATATTCCAGTCCCATTCTGTATCATCATGAATGCAACTAATAAAAGTGTGAGCAGATGTAAACCCCTCCAAGTATCACAGCCATCAAGACATAAATTGTTTTGTGTAGCACCATTAATCTAAATTTAAATTCAGAAAAAAAAATTAACAACCATGGAAAAATAAAAGCGTTTTCCTCTTCTTTTGGCCCAAGTCATCATAACTCTTTTAAACTTTATCAAAATTCAGATTTATTTTAGGTTCTGTTGTCTCCATCCCAAAAGTAGTTGCATGTGCTCATGCCATACCAAGTCTCAGGTTTGAATCTGGAGTTTTATCTCTATCAAGTGTTTATTAATCAAGGCTTATTTTTGATAAGAGATACTAAAAAACAGAAACATCTATACTAAACTCTAATAAATATTTGATTGTCTGTATGTAAAGAATGATTCCAGTAGCAAAATTGGTCATAAGCTTTCCACACAAAATGGACAATCTTTTCAAATTATAATAGGAAAATTAAAGATGCAAGCAAGTGTCTACAATTTTCTCTGCATGGGCAGCATAAAAGCAAGGTTTTCAAGTAAAATGCAAATGCGCCACCCTTAATCAGTAAGGTCTAAACAGTATTTTAAAGGTGCAAAGTTCTGAATGTGATCTCCTATGTCTTTTTGCACCCCAGGATACTCTCAGTAATAGGATCTACCTCAAAGCTTTTTTGACACCACAGGATTTCTTTCTGCCCTACTAGGACTTCTCTCTGATCTTGGATAGCCTTTGGATCACAGTAGGGATGAAAGGTCTTGAAACAGAATGAATTAATGAACAAGCAAACCTCAAAGAATTCAGGCCTTTGTGTCTTAATATGACACAAACTACTAGTTCTAAAAATGTCCCCTGATATGGGTAACTTTTCTGTCATTTCCCTGTGCTACAAGTCAAGGATCTATGCAAACTCAAAGCTTTATGCTGATAAATTACTGCATTCAGTTCTCATAAGAAAACTTATCTCTCTTCAGAACGTCATAATGCCTCATGAAATCTGCTGAGGCCTAATGTTTTCATTCTTTCAAGCCCCAAAGGAGTTTGCTGTTATCAATAACTATTTCTCCCCTTTGCTTTTAATATCTCTGATTTAAAAATACAGACTTGCTTGGCACTTGAATAGTACTGTTTGAAGCTGGCCTGTAAAAATGTCATTTATTGTTGTCCTGAAATCATTGACAATGAAGTACCCAATACTAATAAAACCACAGATCCTATGAAATGACTCTGTAATAGACAGCTTGAGGATTTATAGCTCTCTTGTGACTCTTGTTTGAGCTCCTATCTAATAACCACTTATACGTAATCAGATGGAATTTATGCAACCTCATCCAGTAAATGGTCCATGTGAATGTTTCTCTATTATTGCCTCCATAGCTCGCAGACTACAAAACAGTTGATAGTAATTCTATGCAAAAACAAATTACTGTTCTAACAATAGAAATCTCAATGGCCTTGACATAAGTCATTTCAAAATACAGCAGAGCCTAGATATAAGGAAGTGCTTTAGGCACTGAAATTTTTTTTGTTGAACAGTTTTCCCACTCAATTAGTCACTGAGCTCTTTGTTCAGGGTGGAGTGGAGGGGGGTGGAGGGAAGAAAGGAAATCAGTGCTTAGGCTCTTGAATTTATGCTCTTCAAATAAATCCTTTACTATGTTGCATTCACAGCCGTCCAGAAAGACTATTTTTAATTTGCATCTCAATATCAAATAAAAAATGTTTTGTCATGCTGTTTAGAGGGCAACCAAATATATCGCACTGCTTTGAATTACTTTAGGGAACTAAAAGGTGTGTCTTGTACCTATAAGAGTAATATGGATATTTGCAGGCCTAGTGTTGTTAGTTTAATTTTTCATAGTGTAAGGTATTTATTAATGATTAAGTAGATTTTTTTTTTCTGCAAATCTTGTGTCCATCCTACTTAATGACTGAGACATGAAATAACAATAGTACATAAAGCAAACAATATGCAGGAATTAACATGGTTTTTGTAGAAAGACAAAATGAGCTGTCACCCTGTCACATAATTTTATTTATTCATATTCATTGCTGTTTAACAGATGAGTTGAATACGTTTTGTTATTCCAAATTGTCTATAATTTTAGTGCTGCATTCATTGTTTATTATCCTATGCTCAGAAGCAATTACTTATATTCACTGTTTTTTCATTCTGTCTTCCCTCAGTGTGACCTGAACTTTGATTTTTGTTATAATGTGATTTTTATCTGCAAAGCTTCCAAAGTTTAGAGTCTTAATATGCTTTAATATGGTAACTGAAAAAGCATATATGATACCATGTGTTTTCAATTGCATGAGGCAGGCTCTTGACAAGAATTATCGTTCAATTATTAATATTAAACTTTATACAACTTCAGTGAGACAAAGGAAGGGTTTTTGTCTGTTCATTTAACTGCCAAATTATTTGAGTTACAATCCTAAATATTTCCTAAGATTGTAAAGAACAGCATGGGACCCAAGCCAGCTAACCAATATTAAATTTGAGAAAGATTACTTAGTGAGGTTATTTCCTATTAAACATTGGTATCTGCTATACGTAATTTTAATTTTATCTCAGTAGCCAGTTCATGATATTTGTGGGTACATATCTATTTTTAAGAGATATATATTAATATTGACGCTTTTAATTTTTGGCAATCACATTACATGAATTTCCCCAAGTTACACTCTATCACAAAAAACCCAGCCAAAACGACAAGCCCATTAGATAATCTATGATGTTTGGATTTCATAGATTAAATTTCTACCAGTCTCTTGCTATTTAGATTAGTGATGTTATATAAACTCTAGTAAATTTTACCATATATGCTTGCCAGAAATGTCAAGAAGCCATGGTATTTTCATGAAGGACCATACTTTACTATTAACCTCAAATTTAACGAAGCACTAAAATTAAAAAAAAACTACAAAGCAACTAAATTCAGCATTTTATAGAGTTCAGATAACACACCAATATATAATGCTCTGTTTACACTTAATATTACATGGTTGTTTTGCTTTAATATTATGGTGTTTTGGAGAAGATAGAAACTGAAGCAACATCACTGTACTTGCCAATGTTAGAGCTGTCACTTGCAATATTGTGATCCTTATTATAGATGAGTAGTGCAGCACCATTTATGCACTTAGTTCTTGCTCCCTATTTATGTCACTTTGGGCCTTTCTGGTTTCTGTTCTGATAAAGGGTTTTATTTCAGCTTTGAAATACAGGTAGCACTTTGGTTCCAGTTCATTATGATTCATTCTGATACCTATATCTCTAACATACCTGCAATAAGATACACGGACCAATGTTTAGTCAGGAGTCTCATGTTCATGTGTCTGAGCAGCTGGTAAAACTTCTGTCACAGAGGGAGAGAGAAAGAAAAAGAAACTGTTTTCCTCTGTTAATTTCACTATTCTACCTAATAACCTTTTGGGAAATCACATTTGCAGTCATACTTCTCAGGAAATGAGTGGGACATACTGACAATGCTACTATTCTGATTAAGCCAATTAAATACGGGTTGAGTAGCACAACAGCATCACCTGTTGCTGTGAATGATGGACGAAACAAATGGAACAGTTTATATACTACTATGCAAAATAGTAAAATTAATGCTTGTAAAACTAGATTTTAGCATTACAATCAGTACATGAGAGTTTCCCTCTGTCTCTCCTTCCTCCTGAGACCTTTTGTTTACTTTACCATGGTGTCCCCCACAGGCTGTTGGGGAATCTCTGCTCCAGTGTCTGGAGCACATCATTCCCCTTCTTCACTGACTTTGGTGTCTGCAGGTTTATTTCTCACGCTTTTATCCCTCATTCCCCTCTCTGCTGTGCAGTATTTTTCTGTTTCTAAAACCTGTTTCCCCTGAGGTGTCACTACCTTGGCTACAGGGCTCACCTGTGCCCTGTGTTGCTTCTGTCAGACCTGGCTGGAACCATCTGTGTCTGGTACAGGGCAGCCCTGATTGCTCAGCACAGAGATTCCTGCAGGCCCTGCTGCTGGCACGTGGGCACTTGCACCCAATATATTAAATACATTGTGTTATAGTAAAGCAAATGTAACTAAAAGATGCAAAATATTATTATAAATTATGACTTACAAATTCAAAATTCCAGCAAAGAAGATTTTTAATAAAGTTAAAGGAAAACTATGTATATTTGAATACTATTACAAAGCAAAAAAAGTGAGGGGTTTATTTATTTTCTTTTTTAGTTTTCCTGATTTGTTAGTATCTTCGTGAAATTGCTTTAACTTATTCTATTGTGCAAATTTTAATTAACATGTGAAAGTAAAATATCCTTCCAACATATAAAAAATACACTAACGAAAATATTTTGAAACTCCAGAATAGTAAAAGGACAACACATTAATGTAGTAACATCACCAGTCAAAATACCAGCTAAATATCTTTGTGTTATATTTCTCCATGTGTGTGTTTTTATAACTATTTAAAGTAACCTTCTGAACAAGTAGGTGGCAAACATTATTGGTGAAAACAACTAGAGGACAAGGACTCCCTAAAAGAGTGAAAAACAAGCTCTCAAAGTCTGATACCTGAAACACGCAGGGTTCAGGTAAGATTATGAGGTATGTAAATAGTTCATTAATTCACAGGATATTTGATTGCATGCTTTGATCTGGCCCACCTATGCTAAACATATAGCTTAGACAGTGGAGTTAACTTGTACCAAACTTATACTTCTTGGGGTTCTTTGGGGCAAATCATAATTTAGGCTCTCAACTTTTACAGTTGTTTACAACTGTAAGAATCCATAGCAAACCACTGAAGCTATAGAACATCACATGGTTCCAGCTACATGTTCTTTCACCCAGAAGAGTATTAAATGACTGAGGTAACAAGAGTTGCCATAATATATCCTGAGTTCCTTGTGAGGCTTTCTGGTAAGTAGCAAAACATAAGGCACCAAGGTCTGAAAGACTGGAGGGTTGTTTTTTTCTGTCATTATTGGCACAATACAAAGCAGCTAGGAAGATAAACCAGAATACGGTTGTCTCTGTCTTGAAACTGAAAATCAGGCATTTTTCATAATCTCAGAGCTGAAAAGGTGCATCTCTTATGATAATTTTGTTTGTCATCTTCTTTCACTAGTTGAGTATTCATTGTTACATCTGAAAGCTGATGATACCTTTTCTTGTTCTTCAGTTACTTGGGCTTTTTTAAGCTTTTCACACATGCAAAATAGAATACAGGGATAAAAAAGATGTTGTGTTGTTGAGGATAAATTGCATATTTATGGGAAGAAAAAAAAGTCTGTTGTGGACTGATTCAAAGAAATAAATTGTGGAAGGATGAAATAGAAATTGCATACTGAACTCAGAGTAAGGGGGAAACTATAGACTGATGATCAGGTTTGTGTGATAAAGGCACTCTTCATTACTGCTATAAAGACAAACATTGATACAAGTTACTTTAATAAGGGCCAAGTAAGTAAAATAAATTGGTTTTTACTTAATTTGAGCAGACACAGGTTTGCATTCAATATATGAAATAATTTATAACACTATGTTATACTTAGACTTTATTTTTTACTTTAGTCAATGCAGCTAATAAGAGCTTTGATTAAAATGGTTAAATGATTTTATAATTTTTTTCATAAACACATTTTTTATTTATATTGCTACAACTGGGATTTATATCTCAATTGTATAAGCATCCCAGCAAACATGAGCCCTAATTAACTTAAACTTTAACACAACATTTTGAAAGAAATCCTGATTAACAGTGAAGTTATGCATTGTCCACATAGAGAATCAGAAATATTTTTTAACAGTAAGAATTTTATATTTCCTCTCCAGAATTTACAAGCCTGCCTATGACCAACTAATCTGACTTAACACACTCTGCTCAGGGCCTACATTTCATTTGAATAGCCTAGTTTGTTACAAAGGAGATGCAAAAGCAAAAGACCTTTTAATAGATTCATCTGTAATTCTGGAAAATTATAAATAATTAATAACTGGTTCCATAATGAAAAGTTTTCAACTGAACAACATATTTAAAAGCTATAAAAGCATATTTACTCTGATATTTCAGTGTTAGTGTGTGAACAGGCAATGTCAACAGATTGTCAAGATAAAAGAATCTTATTTCTTGTGGGTTAGTAGTAGGGTTTTTTTTATTTGAAAGATTATGTATGGGACTCCATCCAACACATAAGGAAGCAACTTGCAAGGAAAAAAGTATGTCAGAAGTTATGCACTGTATTTCTGATAAGCCAAGGAATTTGTTTTGTGCTCACATATGCACACATGCAAGTATATGTATATTATGTACACACATGTATATATGCATATAGTTGTGTTTTGGTTTGGCTTGGGGGGTTTGCTTGTTTGCTTTGAACAATGCCATCGGGCAATATTAAAGATAATTATTTTGAGGTAAAAAACCTTATTTTGAGAAAGATATGTGGAGATTTCTCTAACACTATAAATATTACTGATTTATTTCTTCCTCAGATTTTGTTCTCCAGAAGACTAAGGGATTAAACATCTTTAAAAATGTTTAACAAGGCCAAGTGCCGAGTCCTGCACTTTGACTACAACAATTCCATACAACACTGCAGGCTGGGGACAGAGTGGCTGGAGAGTCTGTTCCCTCTTGTCCTACTGCTAGCTGCCTGGGAGAAGAGACCAACCTCCACCTGACTGCAACCTCCTTTCAGGTAGTTGTAGGGGGTGGTAAGGTCTCTCCTGAGCCTCCTCTTCTCCAGGCTAAACAACCCCAGCTCCCTCAGCCTCTTCTCATAGCACTTGGGCTCCAGTCCCTCCAGCCTCATTGCTCTTCTCTGGACCTGCTCCTGCACCTCAATATCCTTCCTGAACTGAGGGGCCCAGAACTGTACACAGCATTCAAGGTGTGGCCTCACCAGCACCAAGTCCAGGGGCAGAATCACCTCCCTGTTCATGCTGAACACACTGTTCCTGCTCCAGGCCAGGATGCAATTGGCCTTCTTGGCCACCTGAGCACACTGCTGGCTCATGTTCAGCTTTCTGTCTATCCAAACTCCCAGGTCCCTTTCTGCCTGGTTGCTCTTCGGCCACTCTATCCCCAGCCTGGAGTGCTGCATGGGATTGGTATGGCCAAAGTGCAGGACCAGCACTTGGTCTTGTTAAACCTCATCCCATTGGAATCAGCCCATCTCTCCAGCCTATCCAGGTCTCTCTGCAGTGCCCTCCTGCCTTCCTTATGTTTATATTCATTATCTTTCCTAAACTTGATTTTAGTAATGAAGTTTTCCACTACCATAGGCTCCTGCTCACCCTGTTATACAGTATCTGAATTCCTCTGTCAAATATGTATTGAACAATGAACACCACTTTCACTACCATTCATTATCTCTAGATCTGAGAAGAAATATCAGCTGTGACAGAACCTTTCAGTCTGAGTATTCAGCTGAAGAGGAGATTTAGGGTGACAATAGACAAGTGAAATGTCTGAAAGACCATGGAAGGTAATAGCAATTGCATGTGGGGAGAACAAAATAAATTAGTTGTTGACACAAACTAGAGTTGAGAAGCAAATTACGGGTAAAGAGAAGATTGACACTATAGGCACAGCTTGAAATGAGTGTAAGGACTTTCTAAGGTGGTGTTTTATATGAATAGCAATGGACAGCCAGAAGAATTGAAAGTGAAAAAAGAATTATTACGACGTGAAAGGCTGAATAGCTGAATAGACAGAATTAGAAGAGGAGAATGAGAAGAAATATTGAAATCAGATGACGTTCTAAGTCCAAATATAAAAAGGCCTGAAGGATGCAGGGAGGTGATGCTTTGTGGATGGTTGCCAAGGAAGGCATTCTCAATATTGACAAAAAAGAAATGGGAGAAGTGGTTGCAAAATAGTAGTATCATTGTATCAGCTTGTTAGAAAATTAGTCAGAATAAAATTACTGCAACAAAGACAACCCCTCACAGAAAACAAATTTTTTTAAAAGAAATTAATGCTCCTTTGTCAATGAAAATGCTATCTGCTGGGATATTCCTGCTAAAATATAAAGATACAGGCTATTTATTACCAATTTAAATCAATTAAATTAAAGTATTGCCTATGTGTATGGTATATTACGATAGTTTTACAATTCTTATCTGTGATGTTTTATTTTAATTTAGTACCTAATGATAGAGGAGAGTTTCTGCACAGTATACAATGAGGTATATTATTAGCTTTATTTCTGAGATGGTAATAGCGGTTCTAAACATATCATGGGAGAAAACACCCAGGTGAGAAAAAGTTTTTTAAATGCATGAAGAATGACAAAACTGTTATAAAAAAGTTTGCTTTTATTTTTCCAAAGTATACAGATATTTTGTTTTTATCATCTGAGATTTTATAATGTTCATGACACAGTTTTTCTTCACTGTTTCAGTTGTACTTGCTATGGTGCTGAATAAACTGCAGGTCCTAACTCCTAAATCCCATAAATCTGCTGATAATTCATATAAACAGTATTGCACCATTTTCTTTAAAGAGAAACAAAGAGTGGAGTATCTAAGTGATTACTTGTCAGCCTGCCAGGATAACAATATGCTACCTACTTTTTGCATACCAATAATGTGAATGTATTTTAAATGGTTAGATAAATGTACTTTAATTCACAAGGATTTACTACTTTTTTTCGAAGTCCATTTCTTATTCAGCTCTGGTTTATCAGGCATCTCAGAAATGCTTTCTGAGTGATTCCTTTGCAGTTATATTTCCTTGTAACTAGCTCCCTTTTTTTTCCTCAGCTTTAATGAAACTGAGCATTATACTGAACAGTCTTATAGGCTTGCAATTTTCTCTTCAATTTTTTCATTTTTGTGTCTCTGTCACAGTTTGCTTTTTCCTTTGAGATGAATACTTTGAAATAGTGTTCATGCTGATATTCTGCGGATTGTGCTTGTGTTAAACACCACCATATTCCTTGAGCTGTCTCATTATACTGAATAGCTTGGTAGGGTATTTTTTTTCAGCATAAGGAGGCATAGCAGAATCTCTACTTGAATTGAAAATACTAGGCAATGATGGAAGACTGAGATTTTGCAATACTAAGTTCAATTCCTCAACACTGAAGAACACCAGTTATCAACCCTTCTAGTCATCTATGCATTCTTTAAATTTTAGATTTTTTTTAAATGCTGTCAAGTTGGTGAAGTAAATAATGTTTTAAATGCATGCAAAGTAGATGACACCTGGAGATTGTAAGGTGA
>NW_008659837.1:0-2594 GCF_000695815.1 Acanthisitta chloris | reverse complement strand
TATATTAACATTTATAAAAGTCTTATAATATGAAATGATAGTGCATATGTTATATATGAACATATAGTCATATGGTTTACAGAATATTTAATATGTAATATAGTAAATATGATAAATATATTTTTTTTAATTCACAGAAACACAGAATCACAGAACCAGAAAGACTGGAAGGGAACCCAGTGGGTCATCAACCACCCTGCTCAAGCATATGGCACAGGATTGCATCCACACAATTCTTGACTGTCTCCAGTGAGGGAGAATCCATGACCTCTCTGGGCAATCTGTTCCAGTGAGCAGTGATTTGCACAGTAAAAAAGTTCTTCCTTTTATTCAGGTGGAACTTCCTGTGCATAAGTTTCTGCCCATTACCTCTTGTTTTATTGGTTTGCACTAGTGAGGAGTACTGAGGAGCCCAGAACTGGACACAATATTCCAGGTGTAGCCTCACAAGGGCTGAGTAGAGGGGCAGATTACCTCCCTCCACCTCCTGACTATACTTTTCCTAATGCATCTCAGGATTCCATTGGCCTTCTTACGCAATATATAAATATTGCAGCTTGATTTGAATATTACAGCTGACTGGAAAAAGGGAAATTTAATGACCATTTTTAAACAGAGTGAGTGAGAGGACTCTGGGAACTACTGATCAGTCAACCTTACTTTTGTGCCCAGTAAGATCATAGAGAAGATTGTTCTGGAAGATATGTCATAATATCTGGAAGACAGAGAGGTGCTTAAGGACAGTCAACATGGCTTCATCAAGGGCAAATTGTGCCTGACTAATCTAGTAGGCTTCTATGGTGGAGTGACTGCATCAGTGGACAAAGGAAGAGCTATGGATGTTGTCTACTGGAACTTCTGTAAGGACTTTCATAAAGACCTCCACAAGATCCTTACTTCTGCATTGCAGAGATACGGGGTTGATGGATAGACTGTTAGATTGATAAGGAATTGGATGGATGGTTACACTGAAAGAATTTCAGTCACTGGTTCAATGTCTGAACGTAAACCACTAATGAGTGCTGTCCCCCTAGGGTCTGTACTGGTGTGAGAGAGAATAAAAACAACCTGGGTAGAACCACCAGTGTGGTAATTCAACACACAGAAGCTGTTGGCCTGAGGCAAGATATATAGGAGTATCATGTGAACGTCACGTGAACGGCAAGACCAGATACATCCAGGAACAATAACTGGACATTGTGTGAACAACAAGTCCAGCTATGCCCAGGGACAATAGCTGAATGCCACATGAATGGTAAATCCAGACATGCCCAGGAACAATAGCTGCCTTGTGCATCATAAGTAAGCCTTTACCAAGCCTGAATGGAGCTCTCTCCCCACCAAAGAGCACACTGACCAACTGGATGCTGCTGAATCCATGGTGGTGACTATCCTTTGCTTTTTGTAGTAGTCCTTGTATTTTTCTCCCTTTTCTTCCTTTTCTCTATTTTTCCCTTCAATGCTAATAAAGTGAGTTATAGTTTTATCTGCTAACATCTAATGTCGTTTATGTCTTAGTCTCACTCTGCGCAGATTTGAACCTAAATCCCCTCTGTATCTGTGGATTGGGACATTAAAACTGGGATCAGTATGTTTTACTATCTTCATTAATGACATAGATAATGGGATAGACTGCACTGTCTGCAAGTCTGCAGATGACACCAGGCTGAGTGGTGCTAGAAGGTGCTGAGGTTTGCTAGAAGGAAGGAATGCCATCCAGAGGGACCTGCATAGACTTGAGGAGTGGAGCTCATGAAGTTCAACATTCCAAGTGCAAGGTCCTGCACCTAGGTTAGGGCAATCCTCAATACAAGTACAGACTAGGGGATGAACTGATTTAAAGTAGCCCTGCAGAAAAGGACTTGGGGATACCAGTGGATTAAATATTGGACATGATCTGGCAATGTGTGCATGTAGTTATGACAGCAAATAGTTCCTGAGCTGCATAAAATGTGCATCCAGCAGACTGAGGGAAGTGGTACTCCCTGCTCTATTCCACTTTCGTGAGACCTCACCTGGAGTACTGCATCAATCTCTGGGGTCCTGAACAAAGGAAAGACATGTACCTGTTAGAACATGCCCAGATGCAGGCCATAAAAATTGTCAGCGGGCTGGAACACCTTTCCTAAATAGAAAGGCTGAAAGAATAGGGTTTGTTCAGACTGAAAAAGAGAAGGTTCTGTGGACTACTTATTGTGGCACTTCAGTATGTAAAGGCAGCCTACAGGAAAGACAGAGAAAGACATTTTACCAAGGCTATGTAGTGATAGGACAACAGGCAATGGTTTTTAACTGAATGAGGATAGGTCTAGATTAGGCATAAGAAAAAACATTTTTCTTATGAGCATTGTGAGTCACTGGACAACGTTGCCTAAAGAAGCCGTGCACAGTCCATCATTGAAAATGTTCAATGTGAGGTTATGGGGGCTTTGAGCAACCTGTTCTATTGGAAGATATTTCTGCTCATAGGAGAGGGACTGTAACATGATCTTCAAAGGTCCCTTCCAACCCAAACCACTCTATGATTCTATATTTATCATATATTCTAGCATAATATTTTTATAAATAAATGCCATATGGGCATATATATATAT
>NW_008659836.1:13089-17220 GCF_000695815.1 Acanthisitta chloris | reverse complement strand
CTGGGCAACCTGGGCCAGTGTCTCACATCCTCACAGGGAAAAACTTGTGCCTAAGATCTGATTTTACATGACAACTTGATGCTCTTCCACCTGTGTGCAAAGCTCCTGCTGGGAGCTGGTAATGGAAAAAAACACCTCAATTAGCAAGAATTCCCTCTGAAATCCTTGAAAATCCAATATTGCTGATTAGCTGGTTAAAAAAAAAAATCTTATTAAGAAAAGCTTGGTGGCTTCCCTAATAATACCAAGCAGCAGCTCCTCATGCTGAGCTCCCTGGAACACTTAATCTCTCCTTCTCCTTTTCTTCCTCTGCCTCCAGCAAAGTTCAGAGCTTGCAGCATGGAGGAATTAATTCTCCAGCCCCTCCCTGGTGCACATGGAGGAGAACTAGGAGTCCTTTTTTAGCTGCATGTGGAAATGGAGCTGTGTAAAGAAATTAATGATGTTAATCCAGATTCAAGGAAAGTGGTGGAAAGGAACAGAGGAAAAGGCCCTTTCATCCCTCTGCTCTTCATCAGGCAAATTAGCTGTATCCCTTACTTATCCTCCTTCCACTTCAGCCTTGAATTCATATTAGCTTAGTTGAAAAGCTCCTCCTGGCAAATGGAAGAAGTGTGTTCTTCTGCTTCTCCTTTGGCTCATCACCTTCCACAGGAGGTGGCAGAACTTGGGCAACCTGTGCCAGTCTCTCAGCACCCTCACAGAAAACACTTCTTCCTAATACCCAGCCTGAATTTCCCCTCCTTCAACTTGAAGGAGCATTCCCAACCTTGAGGTTGGGAACCAGTAGCTCTGGAAATGAGTGTGGGAAACTCTTTCCTTATTGTCAAAGCCCTTGGTTGGAGAGACATTGCTCCCCAACAGGTCCTGGGGAAGGAGGACACTGCCACAGGGCAGGACAGAGTCAACTTTTGGTCTTTCTGATGGTTCAGCTCTTGAAGTAACAGCAGCTGTGGCAAAAAAACATCATCCATGTGGTGGAGTGACAGCTCTGCAGAGGCAGGAGGAGCATTTCTCCCTTCCTCAGCCTCTGGACTGAGCTGGACCCATCCAGAGCTCTCCTTCAGCACATGCTAATTTTGGCATTTCCCTAACATCTCCTTGTCATCACCAACTCCTGATGTAACCTCACTGCAGAATTCCTCCTGCATTCCAAGCAGACAGGCTGGAGCTCAATTCCCCAGGCAGCACATCCAGTTCCTCTCTGCTGTCCTGTGTGTATCTGCTGCAACATTCCCTCTCCCTTCTCCCAATCCTCCTTCTCATTTATCAACCACAGGCACTTGAAAATCTTTTGCTGGAAAAAAACAAATTGCTGCTGAGTTCAGGCAGGGCTTGGTTTTCCCCCTGGATTGCTGGAACAGCCTGTTGACATGGAGAAGATGCTGCAGGAGTCAGGGAGTTAATGGGGCTGAGAATCCTGATTTCCTTACACCCTCCACACTCTTAGTCTCTCACATCTCTTACTCCCTGACACAGCACAGCTCTGAATTCCTCCTGTGAGATCAGTGAGCACTTGTGCTGCTCCAGCCTGGTTTTAACTGCAGCAAGTCTCTCCTGCCCCTTGAGAGCTTCATCTGCCCTTGAATCCTCCTCTCTGGGTGCCCCAAGGACACTCCAGGGTGGGAATTGGGCAGCTCAGGGTGCAAAATGCTGAACAGAGAGACACAGGTGAGCACAAACCATGGGGATGCTGCCAGAGCTCACAGCTACCCAAACCAAACTGCTGGGGGATGGATTTTCCTTTTGCCACGTGAGGAAGTCCCAAAAGGAAAGGAAAATATAGAATCTTCTTAGTTTTACCCAGCAGCAGAACAAACATCTGGCTCTAACCAGAAGGAGCAGTTTAGCCCCAGTTGGACCTCAGCAAACACCACCATCCAGCACTTAGTTGCAGCTTCTGGTGGACTAAATCCATTCTCCTCCTGCAGGGCTGAGCTGTCTAGTCCAAAGGATTAAATCCATTTGTAATTCCAGCTCTCAATTCATACCTGAGTTCTCTAGCCCAGGACATTCCTAACACCTACTCAGATTCTGCCCTGTCTCAGCTCAAGGCCATTCCCTCCAGACACCTCTGAAATACCTCCAGTCCCCAAAGCCAAGGAGGCTTTGGCCCCAGCACCTCTATCTGCTGAGGAGTCTCTGCTTTCCCCTGGATGTTCAGGAGTGTCAGAGAAACCTCTGCCAGCCCCAGGGGACAGAGGCTGCTCCAGAGAGAAATCCCAGAGCTTGTAATGGCCCTGCAGAACCCTGGAAAACATCTTGTTTCCATTTCTCAGAGCTGCCACTGAATTTTCATGCAGGACTGGCCATTGGGATTCATTATTCAGCTGGCCTTGCATTTTTAACCAACTGGAGATGATTTCAGGACTGTGTGGAGGAGCTGGGGCTGAGCAGTGACTGCCACACTGCAGGGCCCATCTGAGGCAGAACTGGGGCTGAGGAGCAGCACCAGAGATTGGCACATTCCACAGGGCACAGGACACCAGGAATCATCTGCTCAGCCCCACTGAGATCTCCATCTCCCCTAGTCTGAGGGCTCTGTGCCACCCAAACCCTGTGTTGGCTCTCAAAATGATGATGGATTTGCCTCCCCAAGTGCCACAATTTGTTTCACAGACTTTTTCATTCTCTTCTCTCAAATAGAACTTATTTCTTCATTATTTTCCTTGGGAGCAATCCAAGTGCAAACTGCACCTTCCTTTAAAAGCATTTGGAATTCAGCTTGATTTTCTCATCCCTTTTTTTCCCCCCCTGCTATAAATACCCTGCAGATCTCTATTCACATTTCAGTTGTGTTGATGTCTCTAGCACTCCTCACTTTTCAAATAAGAACCATGATGTTTAGAGTGTTGGGTTTGGTTTTTTTCAGCCACAGCTCTTGGAATCCTGGAAGTGGGTGAGAATCTCAGTTTGCACTCCAAAGTATATTTGTGGCTTTGTATTGCAAAGGAAGTAGGAAAATATCACACAAATGTGCCTAGGAGCAATGACAACTGGAAAGCAAATGGAAGAACTTTATAGTTAATCTCCAAAGAAAAACTGCACAACTTTCCCTCTCTCCCCAACCTGTTCTCCTGTATTTATAGTTTTTGTGGGAGAAGCAAATAGAAAATCCATCTGTGCTTCTGAAGGTACCTAAGATAGATGGGATTCATTTTCTTCTGCCTGTTGACTTCCCTTGATTTTCCTCTGTGAGGGAATGGCTGGAGCTGTGTCAGGGGAGGGTTAGGTTGGAGATCAGGACAAGGTTCTTCCCCCAGAGGTGTTTGGGCACTGAACAGCTCCCAGGGCAGTGTCACAGCCCCAAGGTGACAGAGCTCAGGGAGTGTTTGCCCAATGCTCTCAAGTCCAGGATGGGAATTTGGGGTGTCCTGGGCAGGAGTTGGACTGGTGATCCTTGTGGGTCCTTCCAGCTCAGGAGATTCTGTGATTCTATGAGAGGAAATGCTTTGCAGGTTGGACTTCTGAGGGGAAAGCTACTGAGATATTTGGGGTTTTAATGAAAACTAAGTTTTCCACAGCCATGGCAAGGGGAAGATGGATTGCAGCTGAGCTTTCCAGTTCTCTTCTTTCATTAGGATTACTTCCCTGAGGGCAGAAGAAAAGCTGTGAGGAAGGAAAGCCTTTGCCAGAAAATGGCACAAACTGTGGAGAAGGGAAGAAACACAGAGGAATGGGAACCTGTCCTTCAATTTGAACCCATTGCTCCTTGTCCTGTCCCTGCAGCTCCTAACACAGATGCCTCTGCAGCTGCCCTGGAGCCCCTTCAGCTCCTGCAGGTGCTCTGAGGTCTCCACACAACCTTCTCCTCTCCAGGCTGAACAGCCCCAACTCTCTCAGCCTGTCCTCATAGGGGAGATGCTCCATCCTCTTAGCCACTTTGTGGCCTCCTCTGGACTTTCTCCACCAGTTCCATGTCCCACAGCAGCACTGGGACTGCAGTGACACTGGAGGACAAAGGGAGATGAAGTTTCCAACATCTCACAGCTACTTCACCATCCAGTGGTTCCTCAGACCAGCAAAACTGATTTTCTGGATGCCTGAATTGTGTCAGGAGTGACAATTAAGCATCAAGATCCTTTTCAAAGCTGTCTGAGATCTTCAAAGGCAAAGAGAAAAACAGAGACC
>NW_008659836.1:9719-13032 GCF_000695815.1 Acanthisitta chloris | reverse complement strand
CTGCTGATCTTTGAAGAGTTTTAACACCTCCACGGCTGATAAAGAACATTTAAAGCTGCAGTTTAGGAGAAAACACTGCTAAACCTGTAAAAAAAAAAAAAATCCCTCCTGCCTCTTGTATGTACTCATGGGTTAGAGTACTCTGATCCTAATGGTGTTGTTCTTTGAAACAGCCCAAACAACCATCAACTCATCCTTAATACATTATTTTATGAGCTTGGCTAAATAAGCAAAAGATAAATCTACTGGTGATGCAATTAAGACATAATTATACAGAAATACATATGCAATTACTTCCCCATGCTCATTAAAGTTGAATGAATGCTTAGGGGGTTTAACTACCTTTTAACTACAGAGCACAAGAAAGTTAATTAGGTAGTTGTGAAATTTGATGGTTTCACTTTTCCTGGTGGAAGTGTGACAATAACTGCCTGGGAAAAACAAAGCTTTTCTTTTTTGGAGAGAGGCAAAATACAGCTCCACATTTTGTGCAGAGCAATTAAGAGGACAAGCCAAGAGTCTTAATAAAAATTCAATTACACACCTATTGCATGTGCAATTCTCTGCTAATTGCATTGCAGTCAGAGCTCTGTCTTGGAGAGGCATAACATTTCCAGCAGGAAAAAAAAAAGCAGTTTTTGATGGCATCTGATGAAGCTTTGTTAAAAGAGTGAAGCAAAGGAGATTAAGTCTTATTAAGGGCAACCAAATGAGCTGCTGAGTGGCAGGTGAGAAAGGTCCCTGAAGAACAGTGTTTACACCTGGAATTAAGGTCTTACTGAGCTATATTCACCCGTGAGGCACCAAAGCCTCATCACAAAGTGGCTAGGACTTATCCAAGAGCATGAAAACTCTCTCTTTTTCACTGTTAGAGGCTCTGATTTCAGCCTTCCCTCCTGTCTCTCTTGCACAACAAAGAAGCCACTGAATCAGGCAAAGAAAACGAATTCTGTCATCATTTTGGCCAGAATTTCACACCTTTTTATTCCTAAGCATCCAAAAAAATTGTTACTGCAAGTGTTAACTTGGCTCCAGTGTCCTGTGAGGGATGTGTATGTCTCACTGCCTGATTATAATTAGAATCACAGAGTTTTGGTGGTTTTTTTTTTTTTAATCTCGTCATTATAAGACTGTAATTGTCTTTGCTAATTGCCATGAAGCTGCAGATTTCTCTCTTAGCTCTGCCCTCACTGCTTGGCTTTGATTTGGAATTGAGGCTTTGTACTGCAGGAGCTTTGTGCAAATGATGGGAGGATTGCGCAGCATTTTTAAAGCTTTCACAGGGGGGAAAAAAATAAATCCTCATGTCAAGGTTCTCAGGCATGAAAAAAGAAGAGCATTGCTGAAACTTCTCTGTCCTGTGATGCTGTGTGTGATGAGAGGGTTGTTTGGAGGCCAAATTCCCTGTTTTCCTGCAGCCATTCCCCCTAAGAAGCAAACCTGAGCCCAGGACACACGAGGTGGATTCATCTGGTGCTCCTTGGGTAAGGAACATGAGCAAACACACCTGAGCACTGATCCCAAACAAAACCATCAGAGCTCCATAGGCTGCAGCACAAGGACCTCATCAGAGCCCAAATAAGCTCTTCTCCATCCTTAATGGCTTTGTGAGATGCTTCAAATGGGCACCCAGGGATTCTAATCATCTAACTCCTATTTATTTAGCTTAGTACTTCAGCATAAAATAGGCCAAAAGGCTCCTGGAAATAAATCCAACCCACATTGGAAAGAATAGGAAATTCTCTCTACAGCAAAGGAGACTAGAAGAGACTAAACCTGGTGTGTGCTGACACTGCCATGCAGAAAACCTTCCATTTAAAGCAGCATTTAACACACAACTGTGCCAAAGGCAACCTGAAGATGTTCTGTCATCTCTCATTTATGCTCCAATGCCACAAGAAAAAGGAAGAATTCCCTGTCAGCACAGCAGGTTTTCCCCTTTCAAAGGCTCAACCAAACTCTCCAAGGAATTGGAGGCATTGATGAAGGGCTGGATGTCTCCAAACATGTCTTTAGCTCCCCCCAGGCTGCTGGCACCAGGCTCAGGTGCTGCTGCATGAGTTTCTGCTCCTGCACCTTCACTTTAGGGCTCACAAGATCAAATCCATGGTACAAAGTGTGAACTACTGGAGTTCAGCAACACTTGGAGAAGGAATCACCACCCTGAGAAGGAAGGAACAATTCTCCAAGGTCCTGCAGCTATTTCTCTCCTAAACATCACATAGGAGGTGTCCAAGACCAGGTTGGATGGGGCTTGGAGCACTCTGGGCTAGTGGAAATTGTCCCTGCCCTTGGCAGGGGTTGGAACTGATTGGTCCTTAAGCTCTTTTCCAACCCAAACCATTCTGGGATTCCCTAATGATGATATACTTTTCTTACCACCAAGGCAAGTTGTGTGTCCATGTCCCCAAATATTCCAGCACAAAGTGCTGCTCAACTTCTGTCCACTCCATCTCCATCAACCCACCAGGCAGGATTGAGTTGGAAAATTGGCCCCAGTGAATATGGAACAGGGAAATTGCTCAGTGAGCTCAACTCTGCTGTGTTTGAAGAGCACAAATGGAGCTCCTGCCATGGCTGTTGGATGGAACAATCAGGTTTGTCTGCTAGGAAATATTGTGTATTGAGAATTATTCAGATGCTGTTGTGTTCTATCCATCAGGAACAACTCTGTGCCTGTGATGGAGATTTCTCCTCATCCCCACTCTTGTTTGATGCATTGAGAGAACATGTGTTGGTGCATTAAGCTGCCAAGAGCACTCCTTGTAAATGAGCAAGAGAGTTAGTGTTTCAGGGCTTGGTTTGTTTCCTGTCAGGGGAAAAGTCCTTTGAAAAGCCTCAGCAACAAAGAACTGAGGAACCTGCTGACATTTTTAGGATGAGCAAGGAGAGATTATTGAAGACAAGGCCTGAATAAACACTTTGGATTTCTACCCAGATATATTTTGCTATGGAAACTGAACCATATCTTTCTTGTCACTCTGCTGATTAATTAACTTGCTTTTTTTTGTGTCAAAGCTGAGACTCTTTCAAACCAGTTCTGCTGATAATTTGGACCTTCATTCCTTTGCAGCAGTTCAGAAGTGATAATAAGGATTGTGAGGAATATCCCAAAGCAATTTCTCCTAGGTTAGCTCTACAAGAGGAGACAGTTAGGAGGGTTTAAGGCAATAAAGGATAGTTTGGCTCATTCTACATAGCCTTTAAAAATCTTCTGACACTGACAATGTCTCTTAGACTTTAGTGTTGGATATGCTGATAGGGAAACCTCCTCAATGTGAGTTTAATAACTAATTAGAATGTGGAAATTTGT
>NW_008659836.1:7346-9704 GCF_000695815.1 Acanthisitta chloris | reverse complement strand
TGGCCCAAGTGGGTTTGAGTAGTTTCCTGCAGGCTCAGTTGTACCCAAGTACCTCCAACACCCTCAGCTGCTTCTAATTCCTCCCTTCTAATGCTGTCAAACCCAGATTGGCATGATGTCATGCCTAAAAAGGACAACCTGAAATCCCACTAGGCTGCAATCAAAACATCCTGATTGCAGGCAGATTTGGTCTGCATTAATTAGTGCATAGTGCAAACCAACTTCCTACTCCCTGCTGGAGTCCTGTGTGAGAAATCATCCCCACAACCCCCAACAGCAGCAACCACAGAGCTCAGGGCACTGCAGGCTCTGCCTGGCAGAGATTTTGCTCTGTCTTCTACACCTCTCAGGCTGCTTGATCTGTCCCCTGGGTTCATCTTGATGTGGCACTTTGTGATAGGGTTTAGTGGACTTGGGGGGGGGTCTTTGAGGTCTTTTCCAACCCTGATGATTCCCTTTAAGGATCACACATTGGTTTCCTTCTCAGCCACTGACATTTTCCCCTCTTGATACTTCCCCATTAGTCCTCCCTGCTTTGGTGTCCATGGAGACAAATGTTTTCAGACAGCTCCAGCCTGGCCCCCAGGGAGGGCTGCTGACCCTCCAGCCCAGCAGTCACTCCCACCAACAGGGATGGATATTCCCCCTGCTCAGCACCACTCAGGATCGAGGGGATAAGGGGGAGACACCTCCTGCTCACTAGGCTTATTCATCTAACAAGCAGCATTACCACTTCAGAGCACATCCAACAACCTCCAGCCCAGGGAAAACAGCAGAGAAGAAGAGTGTCTGCTCACTTTTACCTGCTGTGTGCTGTTAAATAGCTGATGGGCAGGAAGAGGGAAGAAGGGGAAATCAAATATGAGCACTGGATAGAGCCTGTTTGAGTTAATTGGGCTGACAAAACCTCCACTCACACTGGACTTCAGTTAATGCCAGTGGATGAGTTAATATCACACTGCAAGTGGCTTTACTGGCTTTGATTTGGCTATTTCTGTTGCTCCCTGTTCAGCAAAGGAACTGCAGTCTGAAAGCAGCAACACCTCCTGCAAGGGAAAAGGAGTGAAGAGGTGTTGATGGGAGTTGATCTGCTCAGCTCTGAGGGCTCTCAGCTAAAGGAAAACACCAGGATCACTTCCAGCTGTGCAAGGTTCCTTACCCAGAGTGTTTCAGTGCCTCGGCAGGAATCTATTAATGCTCAGAAGGGTAAACTGAGGCACAAAGAAATGGATGTTAGTGAGGAACAGGAGCTGGAGGTGCAATTGCCAGTGCTGTGCTGTTCCAGGGCAAGGTTTGCCTGTCTAGCTGGGTGTTCTGAGGAGTTTTCTGAGCTCTCAGGTACAGAACAACCATCCCAAATGAACAAGCACATTCCTCCTGGAAAGAATCTATTAATGCTCAGAAGGGTAAACTGAGGCACAAAGAAATGGATGTTAGTGAGGAACAGGAGCTGGAGGTGCAATTGCCAGTGCTGTGCTGTTCCAGGGCAAGGTTTGCCTGTCTAGCTGGGTGTTCTGAGGAGTTTTCTGAGCTCTCAGGTACAGAACAACCATCCCAAATGAACAAGCACATTCCTCCTGGAAAGTGCTTTGAGGTCTCCACACAACCTTCCCCTCTCCAGGCTGAACAGCCTCCCTCAGCCATGCTCCAAATCCTCTTAGCAACTTCATGACCTCCTCTGGACTTGCTCCAACAGTTCCATGTCCTTGTGATGTTAAGAGCACCAGAACTGTGTGCAGGATTCCAGGTGGATCTCACCAGAGCAGAGCAAAGAGGGAGAATCACCTCCCTTGACCTGCTGCCCAAAGGCTCAATAATACCCTGATAGAGAGCACATCATTCATTCCCACATCACTCCCAGCTGCTCCTCACTGATTCCCCTGCAGAAGGGGAAGGAAAGCAGAGACAGTTCCATTTGGAAAGCAATAACACTTGTCGTGCTCTCTGCAATTGCAATATTCAGCATGTCTGAAAAGCATTTCTGCCAAGCATTCAAGGAGAATGAAAATGTCAAGAGACATTTGTAAGAATAGAGGCAAAGGGAGTAAATGGTTTCTTTCCTCCTTCTCACACACACATTCTCTTCAAATGAATTTTGGATTTGAGGAAGGAGTTTACAAGAGACAACAGCCAGAGCAGGGCAAAACAGTGTGTGGCTCCTCAGCTCCTGTCTGCACTGGGTGCAGGAACTGTGGGGAGTGCACAGGAGGCCCTGGAGCCTCCTCTTCTCCACTTCCCTTACTGAAGGCAAGACAAGGATGAGCAGAAACAATAATATTTACCAGTATAATCAATCTTTGTTGCAACTCGAAACCAAAACAGCCTTCAAAATGCCAATATTCCTCATTTCAACTATGT
>NW_008659836.1:0-7324 GCF_000695815.1 Acanthisitta chloris | reverse complement strand
CAGCAGGAAAAAGTTTCATGGCAACATTTGCACCTCCTGGTATTGCTCTGAGCTGTGAATAGAGACAGTGACTGGCATTGAGCAGCAACACTCAGGGTTGAACTGAATGGGAGTTGTTTTCCCAAGTCAAAACAAAACCTTTTAGCTTGTCACAGGGAACCAACAACAAGGAGGAACCAAAAGGTTAGAGTGCACACAGCAGGAAAAAGTTTCATGGCAACATTTGCACCTCCTGGTATTGCTCTGAGCTGTGAATAGAGACAGTGACTGGCATTGAGCAGCAACACTCAGGGTTGAACTGAATGGGAGTTGTTTTCCCAAGTCAAAACAAAACCTTTTAGCTTGTCACAGGGAACCAACAACAAGGAGGAACCAAAAGGTTAGAGTGCACATGGCAGGAAAGCTTGTCACAGGGAACCAACAACAAGGGGGAACCAAAAGGTTAGAGTGGCAGGAAAACTCTAAACATCCCCCCAAAACTGGTCATTTCTTTCTCATTCTCATGGAAATCACTTGGAGAGATTTGAAAGGGCAAAGCAAAAAAAAAAAAAAGCAGTTTTCCTTTAGAGAGAGCAGGTTTCCAGAGAGCTGAAATCATCCCAAACCTTGCAGGGCTCGTCTGGAGCAGAGCACAGAGCAGCTAAGAGCTGCTGGAGGGATAGAAGGAGCACAAGGACATCTCACCTCTCATTATGTTCCACATATATTCCAACACAGTCACTCCCAACTCTCTTTCCAGGGCTGGAAAACTTCTGATCCTTCCAGTGTGAGTCTCCATTGAGGATGTTTCAGCCCAGTTTGTGATGTGGTACCTAAAAAGTTCCCCCAAGCCTCTCTGTCCTCAACAGCAGCCACAGGCAGCACCAACCAAGCTCTGCAGCCACCCCAGCCCATTCTGCTGGGGTAGCTAATCAGCCCTTTGGTGTTTATATTGTGGCTCAAATTAACTTAATGAGTATCAATTGACTAGAGGAGCAATCAGGCAGGAATGGGCTGGAGCTCCCTGCCAGGGGAGGCAATGGGGCTGGAAGGAGAGAGGATGGGATGAGCATCAGTGGGTGGGCAGGGATGGGAAAATCTTACCCCAGGGAAGCTTTTTGCTGCTTATCTTGGTGTCATCCTGCCCTGAGTTGTTCTGAGGTATTGGGGACATTCCACAGGCAGATGGGAGTGGAATCTGAGGGACAGGAGAAGGAGGAGGAGGCAGTGATGTGTCTTCTCCACTCCCTCAACAGCCTACTGAGCCCTTCTCTGGATGCATCAGGAAAACACAATCCTTGGGGTATTGAGTGTTTGGGATGTTGTGTTAACCTTTCAGACACAGGAATCTCATCACTTTGACCCCAAACTTCTTCCAAAGAGAGGTTTAGTGACTAGAAATAATGGAATGAAGGTTTTCATTTCCATACCCAGAGCTTTCTCTCTAGACACAATGGTCCAGGCTCAGCTAATTTCTCTCTCTCCAGTTTACATTTGCCTTTGTATCCATCCACACACACTTGTCTGTTTGCTTGCAGCAAGGAAAACTCCATTTGATGATCCTTGTCTAAATACAAAGCCTGCACTGAACCAAGTCCCTTTTTAAAAGAAAAACAAGAACTCCACAGTTGTACAAAGGATTTTCATGTCACAGGATCTCACAGCTATCTGGATTTGTGCCTGATTGTTCTCTGCTACACAAATACTAACAGAGAATTTAGAGCTAACCTTCACCTGCAGCATCACATCTAAATTACATGAATGAATGAGGCTTGTGTGAGCATTTCCTACTACTCTGCTGCCCAAAATGGGAAGATCTGTGAATTGCATGAGAGAAGTAATTCAGAACTGAGAGCTGCAGGTTGCCCATCCCTGGGAATGTTCCAGGCCAGGCTGGATGGGGCTTGGAGCCACCTGGGCTGGTGGGAGATGTCCCTGCCCAGGGCAGGGGATCATATCCAAACTCCATTCCAACCCCTACAATTCTCTGTGATTCTCTGAAAGTCTAAGCATGTTGACTTCAGCCCTTCTGGTTACAAGTGATGTTCAACTTGGGGCTACACATTTCTCCCTTTCCTAACAGCTGAGCTTTATTCCATTATTGAAGCCATTCAGTGGTGAAGCATTTTTGCCAGGGGTCAGCCTGGCTGCTTCGGATTCCTACCAGCTGGAGATTGTTGCTAAGGTAACAGCCAACATCACCTCTCTCTGCAGCCTCAGCCCTCCCCCAGCTCACTCAGAGCCTGATTTCCTTCTCACTGAGCTTTTGATGTGTTTAGGGATATGTTGCCCAGTGTGAGTGATGTGTTTGCTGCTAAACTGTTGTGACAGGACATCAGAGTCAAAAGAGGCATTGGATTTTTGGGTTTACTATTGCTGAAGTCTGGGGAATTTCAGCCCTGAGATTCCAAAGGGTTGGACTTGGTGACATTTCTCCCTGAACTACCAGTGGCAGAGCAGAGCTAGGAGAGAGTGACCACAGGACTCAGCCTGTGCTCTGTGGCTGTGTGAGACACTTCAGCTCAATCCCACCCTGAGTCATCTGCAAAGTGACATCTCAGTTGGCTCCTTTCATAGCCAAAGGGCAGATTAGTTGTCCTCTCTTTGAATGCCTGAGGAAGATGTCCTGTGCAGGGCCTGGAGCTGGACTAGATGATCCTCAAGGGTCCCTTCCAGCTCTGATTATTCTGTGAGGAAGGTTAGAAAAGACCTTCAAGGTCATCAGATCCAACCTTTGACCAAATACCACATGGGGCCTGAAGCCAGGAGAGGTTGACACAACATCCCAAACTCTCAAGAGTGGTGGCCTTGGCAGTGCTGGGGGAGAGGTTGAACTTGATGACCTCAAAGAGTTTTGCCAACCAAAATGAATCTCTGATTCTTTGATTTTAAGAATGAGGAATTCAAACCTTGAATTCAGGCACCAGTTAGGGTGTTGAGGCACTGGGATATTGCCCAGGGAGGTGGTGGAGTCACCAGCCCTGGAGGTGTTGAAGAAGCATCTGGATGTGGTGCTGGAGGATCTGGGTTAGGGTTTAGTGGTTCCAGCAGTGACAGGTTAGTGGTTGGACTTGATGATCTTAGAGATCTCCTTCAACTTTGATGATTCTATGACTCCATGAACCCCCAAATGCATTTTTCCTCCTCCTACCCAAGGGGAGATTGTTATTCTCTTGGATTGGCTTTTCCAGCCTCCTCCTCCTCCTGCCTCCTCTCCCCTGGATGCTGTTACCCAGCACTGCTCCTGGCAGTCTGGGGCTGCAGTTAATTAGTGCAGTGTTTTTTTATTTGCTTTGGAGAGGACAGGGAAGGTGAGAGGTTGGAGTTCACTGCTCTGCACTCAGTGCTCTCTGGCTTTGCTCTGCAGCTCCCACTCTGAGGGCAGCCCAAGGCTAAAGCACCAATTAAATTCCACTTGAACCTTCTAATAATACCAACCAAAAAAAGGAAAAGTCACTTCACCCTTGCAGCACACACACATTGAGGGGATTTCACCCTGTCCTTCATGCTCCAGCCAGGTGCCCCATTAATAAAACCTCCTGCTGCTTCCCTGGAAAGGAAGAGAAGATTTAGGTATTTATAGAATGTTTTTTCCCATATACATTTGAATTCCCATGGAATGGCCAATAACTGCCCTGAGTTCTGCTTGGCACACACAGAGGGACATTAACCCTCCCCAGGAGAGAAGCTTCACCAGCTCAAATCCACCCTGACCTGCAGAAAAATGCTGCCCCATGGGAAAGCTTTGACCTTCCCAAGGAGTTCTGGCAAGTCAGGCCCTGGCACTGGGATCCCTTGGAAAGAAACAACCTCATTGTGTCAAATTGCTGCTTTTCCCCTGCAGAGAGCAGTAATCATATTTCTCATCTGAATTTCCCCTAAGCAGGAGTTACTGCCTAGACAGTTGATTTGTGAGGCAATTAAGCAGGTTGGGATTCTCTCCTCAGCCCTTCCCCATCTTCAGGCTCCAGTGCTGACTCTGGTGAGATGCAGCTTATTTCTTCTTGTAGGTAAAGTCATTTCTACTGCTAAAAAAAAAATCCTCTCTGAGCACATGGATTCAATGGCCCATAAGCTCTGATTGGATTTTCACAGATGCATCTCTTTAAGGCCAGAGGGAAATATTCTCATCCCCAAAGTGCTTAACCTCACAGGACATGGAAATTCCCCCTGTAATTCCTCTGCTGTGCCTTGTAATTCCTGTTCCAGCTGCAGACAGGGAGAACCATCCATCCTTCCCTTCATTTCATCCTTCATTTGGGCAGTAAAAATATCCCAAGTCACTCAACAAGGTAATTCAGCCACTCTGAGATGGCCAAAATATGCCTGACCTGCATAGGGATATTTCAACCTGATGTATTCCCTCCATTCCTTGACATATATTGTGCTTTTCTGTGACTGATGAATATTCAGGGTAATATTATTTTTCCTCCAGCAAATTTATTAGTCTTGAAATGTCTAAGTTAGAGCTGGGAAGGAAATAGTTGCATTTGTTTTGCAACCACAATGGCTTGTTCTGCTGCTTGTAACTGCAAAAATAAAACTCCTCTCCGTGTTCATAAAATCAACTTGAACATTTTTCATTCCTCCTGCTGGAACTTTCCAATCAATAGGAAATGAGAAATTTTATGGAACAAGGATTTTTCTTCTGCTGGGACATTTTGATTTGGAGTTGCCAACATGCAAATGTGTTCATTCTCACCTTTAAGGAATGGAACAGGAGGGAGGTGACACCAGCAAGAGACATTTCTCTCTCTGACCAGAGAGGTTTCCTTGTCCTGGAGCAAATGGTGGAGATTTTAACTGCTGCTGCCTTGAGCTGAGCCAGGGCAGAGTCAGATTGGATGTGAGGAGAAATGTTTTCCCTGTTGTGGTGTTCAGCACTGGGATATTGCCCAGGGAGGTGATGGAGTCACCATCCCTGGAGGTGTTTAGAGGTGTCTGATGTGACACTGGAGGATCTGGTTTGGGGTTTAGTGGTTCCAGCAGTGACAGATTAAGGGTTGGACTCGATGATCTTAGAGGTCTCCTCCAACCTTGATGATTCTCTGATTCTAAGTGATGAACCTCATTTCAGATGGAGCTTCTAGAAGAGAACAGCTGAGCCAGGAGGACTGAATGGCTTGGCCATATGTGCTGAGAGCTGAGACCCAGAAATTGCCTGAATGGGTTTCATTGCTCCTGGAAAGAAAGAAAGAGGAATGAGGCTGATGCTTTGAGAAGTTGCAATGGACCTGGAGAACCTGAGCTACAGTTTATCAGAGAGAACCGAGAGGAAAAATGGAAAGAAAAAAAGAGTCAAACCTGCTTTGCATCAAAAATCTTTAGTTTCTTTCCAAAACATGTTGATGTCCTGCTAAAAACCATCTGTGGCCTCGAAGGCTTTGATTTGCCTGGATCAAATAATAGAATGAGGAATTCAGGCTCATTCCATGACCATCTCAGCCTCATTAAACCTCCTGGTTTCCCCTTGAGAATCATCATTCTACTGTGAGTAATGTGCATTTGAAATACTTCCTAGGATCAAGTCTCCATCTAGTAAATCAACTTTGAGCAACAACTTTGGTCAGCAGAGCACCCAGAACTGCATCCAGAACCTGGATCCAGAGGATCAGCTGCACTAGGAGCTCTAAATGGTATTTCAACAAGGTTTCTTGGCTTCTCAGTGAAATAGTCTTCCTTCTACCCTGAGTTTTAGCACTGAAACCAGGTCAGAACTGCCCAGCCCAACTGCAGCACTTCCATCTGGGATTCATTATTCCTACTTCACAGCCTTGTTTGGCACAAAAGCACTGAGAGTCCTAACTGAAAAGAAACCTTTTATTATCTAGCCCTGAAAGAATCAAAAGATTTTTCTCCCCCAGCCAAGTAAAAATCACAAAATCCACAGCTCTTTGCATTATTCAATGTTTTCCATCTTCAAACTGCAATCACTTAGCTCTGCTGTTTTAACAAGCATTAAAGAGCTCTCAAGCACTGAAGTGGAAAGCTGCACCACTAAGCTGTGCATGGAGATAATTTATTGACCTAAAATATCTAGCAAGGTTACCAGGTTTAGCTCTCACTCATTTAGTCTTTGCTTGCTACTTCCAAGAGAAAATTAAGACAAATTATTATTTGGCAAAACCAGCAAAGTAGGTCATTGCAAATGTCAGGCAGGAAACATTCCAGCAAAATAGGCATCATTAAAGTGCCAGAAGGAATTATTTAGGCTAACTTGAGACTTAAGTGAAGTAGAGTTTGCTTTTAAACTAGCCCTCTGGGAATTCCTTGGTACATTTGCAGCTCTTTTCCTCAATGTCCTGGGTAGAATTGGCTGGGGTTGGGTTTTGGTTAATGGGACAGGTGGGAGCTTTAATCTGCCAGCCACAAACTCAGCTAGGTGAGAGTGGTCACCTCTGTCACTGAGGGAGAGGAGACAGCCCTGAAGGACAGGAGATGCTTCTCCTGGGAAGGGGATGGAGGATGGGGAAGATGAATTTCCCTCTAGGAGCATCTCACTGCTCAATAATGACAAAGCAAGCCCAGAATGACTATTTCACACTGACATTTGCATCGAGATGAGGTGAATCTTGAGCTCAGGCAAAGAAAACTCAGGGTAAGGTTAGATCACAGCAGGAAGCAGCAGCTCAGTGGCCTAGTCTGCTTCAAAGTGCTGGTGCAGGAGCAAAGGAAGCAGCAGCTCAGTGGCCTAGTCTGCAGGAGCAAACCCTGGCAAAAGGGATGTACTTGAGGGGGCTTTTTATATATGTGTATTTTCCCCACTAGAGAAAAGGTCTCTCCTAAAACCCTAGATGGGTAACTACATAGGAAAGAGATGTAACGAGACTATTGCAAAAGGCTTTTGAAAAGAAAAAAACAAACCACCCAAAAAACCTCAATCCAAGAAAACAAACAAACAAACAAACAAATGCTAAATGATTCAAAGCCACAATATTTTCAAGCCATTTCTCAGCACTTTCAGCATCCTCCATTCCTCTGCCTTGGCTGGAGCAGGAAACAAAGCTCATCATTGTGCAAAGCACATGAAGTTTGCTCCTCTGAGCTGAAAGGTAACAAGGGCTGGAGCTTGACCCCAGCGTGGCTGGAGAGAGAGAGGTGGAATGAGATTGGGTTGGACAGTGCAGAGATGGGAAAATCCACCTGCTCTTTGGGACTGGGATGGAGGGACAGGGAGGGCACTGGGCAGAGTGGAGTGGGCAGAGTGGAGTGAGCAGAGAGGAGTGGGCAGAGAGGAGTGGGCAGAGAGGAATGGGCCGTGGAGTGGGCAGAGAGGGGTGGGCAGAGGAGTGGGCAGAGTTGAGTGGACAGAGAGGATTGGGCAGAGAGGAGTGGGCAGAGAGGA